>NC_132855.1:58394618-58655895 GCF_048164855.1 Canis lupus baileyi | reverse complement strand
CAAAATGGTTATGATGACATTGTCTAAGTTATTTAAACTCTCTTTCTGGTCCCCTGGTGCTATGTGCCCCAAAGTTCTTGTGGCACTGAAGTGTGAAATTCATGACTCCAGTTAGGGTGTCATCTTTAAATACTTCTAACAATCTCCATTTTGAGGCTTTGTGTCTTTAAACTTCTATCTCCTGTCATCTCTTCAAGGAAGGAAGGAGGCCTCTATGAAGATAGAAGACAAGGAAACCAAAGAATTTCCATTTTATCTGCTAAGTTTCTAAGGTCTTCTTTCTTGTGAAGTTGTCCATAACTAGTTTTTCCTTTAGCTAATACCTTTCTTTAAGTATATTATACTTACAAGTGATCTACTGTCATCAAATTCTTCCCTCTGTTCTCAGGGTAAGAAAACCATTTGTCTCTCTTAAATAATGTGCATGGGGGCTAGGGTTGGCTGGGAGTGTGAGAATGGGTATGAAAGTTCACTGATTTGAGATAATTCAGATATTTTGTGCATGTTCATTTTCCACAAACTTGATATAAGTTTGAAGCACAGGGACTTAAGTAAGACAACAAAATAATTAAGCTGAATAAGTTTAGAAAGTGGAAATTTTGATGGAGGTGTAAGGAGTTTGGATGCTTTACCTTAACAAGAGTGGAATGCATGGATGCCTGGGTGGCTCAGCAGTTGAGCATCTGCCTTTGGCTCAGGGCCTGATCCCACTGTGCCAGGATCAAGTCCCACATCAGGCTCCCTGCATGGAGCCTGTTTCTCCCTCTGCCTATGTCTCTGCCTCTCTCTGTGTGTCTCTCATGAATAAATAAAATCTTAAAAAAAGAGTGCAATTAAAATCAACAAAACACAACCCAGGAGTCTAGAGGCAAGTGGTTTTGACTAAATTAATAATGCCCAAACTGTACACTAACACCTAGTTGTCAAATGTAAAAGCATGGGTTATTATTGAGCTATTTCTGAACACTGTCATATTATTCACTTAGTATACATAAAGATAGATTTTTAAGGTAAAAATGGAATACTTATACAAAAATGGGGTTAGCAGTTGGGTATAATAATAAACATAGGTGTGGTATATAGCTATAGTATACTATAGGTATGTAGGCATAGTATAATAATAATAATCACAGAAACATTGAGAGAAGTCTGCAAATTTTCTGTTGTTTCAACTACATAATATCCACTCACTTGTTTAAAACAAATATCACTCTCTTGCACAAGTGCTTAGATTACAGATAACCAAATGGTAAATCATTCATTCCGGTAGCATTGTGATAATGCCAATCACTATTTCATGAACTGATTTTATTTGTTGCATTTTGTGGCCCACTTTGGACATATCAAGAAGTAATGTTCAAAAATGGGAGTGCTCTTTATCAATGGTTGTGGCTGTTAATTGGCCAGATGCTATTAGGCTATGTTTAAAATGCAAGGATCATGCGCCTTATGTGGTTAGAAGGGAAGAAATGACTGACATCATCACCTCTCTGACTGATGTCATTAGCTCTCTTTTTCCCCCAGAAACCCAGTTTGGTTCTTCCTCATGAGATCTTTCACATTATCCTTTTGGTACAGTGTGACTTCGTGGGGGAGAGCAAAAGCAAATGTTTATACCGTTTGTCCTCTCATGTATACGTTTGAAATGGGAAAATATTAAGTATAGGAGTTATTAAATTCTAAGACTAATCTACTAATCTATTGATATATAAACTATTATATGCAAGGTTGTTCTAATGGTTGTAAATACAAAGGCTATTTGGAGGCTGGCTCTACCCTCGAATAGGTCACATTGTAGTTGGGAAGGTGGAGACGGCAAATACCCAGGCCTACTGCTACCAGTTGTGGAAACAACTTGAAAAACTACGTGAGGGTAACGGGGTGATGTTTTCCATGGTCAGACGTTTGAGAGCAGGGCAGCCTCGGTGGCTCAGCGGTTTAGCGCCGCCTGTGGCCCGGGGCGTGATACTGGGGACCCTGGATCAAGTCCCACGTCGGGCTCCCTGCATGGAGCCTGCTTCTCCCTCTGCCTGTGTCTCTGCCTCTCTCTCTCTGTCTCTATGAATAAATAAATAAAATCTTTAAAAAAGAAAGAAGTTTGAGAGCATCATAGAGAGATTGAAGATGCTATATGGAAGCGGATAATCATCAATGTCTAGTCCAGTTTATTTGGGAAAGGATTAATTATTACATAGTTTATAATATATAGTAAGTAAAACAAACCAGATTCTAAGATGCTCCAGTAAAGTGTCTTTTTGATCCTCCAAATGCAGTTTAGTTCTGCAGAATCTCCAGGTTGATTTCTCTTTTTTTTATAAATTTATTTTTCATTGGTGTTCAATTTGCCAACATACAGAATAACACCCAGTGCTCATCCCATCAAGTGCTCCGCCAGTGCCCGTCACCCATTCACCCCCACCCCCCGCCCTCCTCCCCTTCCACCACCCCTAGTTCATTTCCCAGAGTTAGGAGTCCTCATGTTCTGTCTCCCTTTCTGATATTTCCCACTCATTGTTTCTCCTTTCCCCTTTATTCCCTTTCACTATTTTTTATACTCCCCAAATGAATGAGAACATATAATGTTTGTCCTTCTCCGATTGACTTATTTCGCTCCGCATAATACCCTCCAGTTCCATCCACGTGGAAGCAAATGGTGGGTATTTGTCGTTTCTAATGGCTGAGGAATATTCCATTGTATACATAGACCACATCTTCTTGATCCATTCATCTTTCAATGGACACCGAGGCTCCTTCCACAGTTTGGCTATTGTGGACATTGCTGCTAGAAACATCGGGGTTGATTTCTCTTAAGCCAGGTTTCTGCCCTGGGGTTTATTCTTTCCTATAACATATTGTAAGTAATATGCTTTTAGTCAAAAATATATTCTGTACATATTTATATGACAAAAAAATCCTAAGATATATAACTATTATCAATAGGTGTAAGGTAAGCTAAATAAAGTTTAATTTTGTCAATCTGGTAATGTTGATGAGTTAGACTGTTTCCAGTTTGTTTTTACTATCAAAAGCAATGATTCACTAGCATTTTTGCATACACTCACATCTTCATACTATTTTTTCCTAAGAATAAATTTGTAAAAGTAACCAAAGTATAGATTTTTGATATAAAATAAATATTGCCGGGCAGCCCCGGTGGTGCAGCAGTTTAGCGCCGTGCAGCCCAGGGCATGATCCTGGAGACCCAGGATGGAGTCCCACGTTGGGCTTCCTGCATGGAGCCTGCTTCTCCCTCTGCCTGTGTCTCTGCCTCTCATTCTCTCTCTGTGTCTCTATGAATAAATAAATAAATAAAATCTTTTAAAAAATAAAATAAAATAAATATTGCCAAAACATCTATAAAAATTATTTTAATTTGCACTCACACTAGCAGTGCATGAGAGTGCATGAACCTATTACTTCATATTGAAAATTCTAAAAGCATGGGGTGCCTGGCTGGCTCAGTTGGTAGGGCATGTGAGTTTTGATATCAGGGTTCTGAGTTGGAACCCCACACTGGGTGTACCTATTACTTAGAAAGTAAAATGTTGACAAAAGAGAAGATCCTAAATGTTACTGCCATCCTTTAAACATATCTTTTTCTTTTTTTGAGATTTTATTTATTTATTCATGAAAGACACACACACAGAGGGAGAGACACAGGCAGAGGGAGAAGCAGACTCCATGCAGGGAGCCTGATGCGGGACTTGATCTCGAGACTCTGGGATCATGCCCTGAGCCAAAGGCAGATGCTCAACCACTGAACCACTCAGGTGTCTCTAAACATATCTTTTTCTTATTAAAAATAACATCTCTTTGTCAAACAGATTTAAACACTATATAAAAGTGTTCTTTCATAAATGTACATATATTTTTTTATTCAAGCTTTTGAGCCACCTGGTCTAAAGATTGAGTTTAAAAGAAAAGTCTTAGGTGCACCTGGGTGGCTCAGTCGGTTAAGTGTATAGCTCTTGATTATGGCTCAGGTCACAATCTGAAATCAAACCCAACATTGCACTTTGGACTCAGTGTGGAGTCTGCTTGAGATCGTGTCTCCCCCTGCCCCTCCCCCAGCTCATTCTCTCTCTCTCTCTCTCTCAAATAAATACATAAATAAAATAAAAATCTTATCTGTTAACTCTAAATTGTAATTTTTTTATTTCTGTAGAGGAGACAAAACTTTATCTCTATTCATGTTATGTTTGGCTGGAACTTTTTAACAGAATGATAAGTTAATAAAAGAAAAATAGCTTATTAGTGCATGCAGTGTACAACACCTGGGAGAAACCTCGACAGAAAAATAACTCCAGGTGATGGCTTACAACTGAGGCTGGAATAACATCTTCAACAAAGAACAACGAACTGGTAAAGGAGTGGCAGGATGAAAGAAAACACTTTTAGGCAAAAGAGCACTGGGAATGTAAATATAAAGGAGGGAACTACTAGAGCAAGTTCCTTTGCAAATTTATCTGGGCTGCTGAGAGTCTGTGTCTGTTATATTTTGCTTTGAGGTAGAAAAAAGGAAAGGATTTTCTGAGTTTGCCTGTTCTTACTTTCTTTTAGCTCAAAATAACTTTTACATCAAAGAAACATTTGGGGATAACATATTCCATTTTTCTTCACCCCCATGTACATATTGTGAAATTAACCTTTCTATTTATTTGAATCCTTATTTTATATGCAGCACCAATTGTATGCTACAATTTTTGTGTATCTTTTGGGGGATGATGGTGAAGGATGCTTATTTCTAATCACTCTTTCCTGTCCAGTTGTTCAGCTTCTGTATTTTGCATAGATCTCACAGAGGTGAATGTACTGTTAATTTTTAACATTTTTCCCTCTGGACATTTAACACATGCTCATTCTTTTAGATAACAGAATTATTTCACCAACTTCTTCAAAAAAATGCTATTGGGATTTCTTTTTTTTTCTTTTCTTTTTTTTTTTTTAGCAGTATGGACCGGTCCTCATTCTATTTTTTTTAATTTATTTTTTATTGGTGTTCAATTTACTAACATACAGAATAACACCCAGTGCCCGTCACCCATTCACTCCCACCCCCCGCCCTCCTCCCCTTCTACCACCCCTAGTTCGTTTCCCAGAGTTAGCAGTCTTTACGTTCTGTCTCCCTTTCTGATATTTCCCACACATTTCTTCTCCCTTCACTTATATACTCTGGTTTCTCTTCAGATCGCATAAATCTTGCTATTGGGATTTCAATTACGAATGCATGTTACTAGTTTCACACTTTTTCCAGGTTTAGTACAACATGAGTTATTTCATCACTTTGTTGATCTTTTGTACCAATATTTTGTTGATATTCTTGTTGATATTATGAACAGATATGTTAACATCTAATGAGGGCATTTGATGCTATTACTGACACCAGAGAGGGTCCATGTGGGAAATTATGTGATCTGAGACCCGGGGCTATAGAAACTAGAAGAAAGAATTGTGCTGCAAGCAGGGGGAACTTCTGAATTTGGTTATTTGCTAGGAGACAAATGCTATAAATTGAAGGAGCACAGAATATGCAGAGAACAGAGTCCTGCATATTCAGGCTACTAAGGGCCCTGCAAACCACATTCAGGATTTTGATCTTTAGCTCACAAACAACGCAGAGGTTTAAAGAATGTGAAGATGGAGAGGGAGTGGGTTTATAGGAACAGATTTGAAGATGTGTTATTCTTAATGCATTGCTGTGTTTAACGCTAACATTAAATTGGCAAATTTTAATTTACATTTATAAGTGAACACTGTTTATAATTATAGGGCAGTGACTTTTTTCAGGTTCTCTAATATTTTCATGAATAATGTACCTGTAATTTTATTTATCAGGTTTTTCCTGTATAATAGAATAACTTTATTTTTTAAGTTTTTGTTTAAATTCCAGTTAGTATACAGTGTAATATTAGTTTCAGGTGTACAATTTGGTGACTCAACACTTCTGTACAACACCCAGTGCTCATCACAAATGCTTTCCTTAATCCCCATGATGTATTTAAACTACCCACCACCTCCCCTCTGGTAACCATCAGTCTGTTCTCTATAGTTAAGAGTCTGTTTCTTGGTTTAAATTGTATTCCATATATACTTAAGTCACTCGCTGTTTTACATCTTTTAAGCCGGTCTTTCCATTTTTGTATCTTTTCTGATTTGCTTTCTTAAGGTGAATCTATACATTAAAAGGAAGAGTTTTATCTATTATATCGCTGCAAACTAGCATAATTGTTTTCTATCTAATCTCACTATATGCTTTTTTCTTTACCTCCTGTACTATTATCGTATATGTTTCTTTCATGTTTTTCAGCATTTTAGAATGCACACACATGCACACACACATTCTTCTGTCTCATTTTAATACAAATACTGATTAAACTTTTTCTCATAGTTTTCCTTTTCTAAGATTTTATTTATTCATGAGAGACACACAGAAAGAGACAGAGACATAGGCAGGGGGAGAAACAGGCTCTCTGCAGGGAGCCCGAAGTGGGACATGATCCCAAGACCCCAGGATCATGACCTGAGACACCCAGGTGATCCTAATAGTTTTCTGAGTCTAAAAAAAAAAAAAAAAAAAAAAAAAAGTGTCTTTCCTGACTCATTAATTGAAAGAAAAATGTTAGACTTTTGGTAATTATATATTCATTTATCACTGGTTCCATCCACTAGAATATTTGTTCCAAGATAGAGAACACTATTAATGTATTCTTCAGCTCCTAAACCAATGAATCACAATACATAATTGAATGAATGAACAAATGAATTAATGCAGGCTACTTTATGGTATTTCCTAATTTTTCATTCAATGTAAATGAAATCTGTTTTTATGTAGATAATTTGCAATTTTCAGACCTTATGTGTGTATATATATAATAATTGTTGCTAAGAATAATTTTTAATTATATGTAATTTTGCAATCATATTTACACTCTTCTTCAACAAATATGCTTAAACTGAGTTCAGTGATCACTATTAGTAACATTACACAGTTTCTGCTTTATTCCTACTTCTCAATTTTGTTTCATCTACACAAATATCAGGATCTACCTTAGCATTTATTCCCATAACATAGCTCAGAATGTCTTCCTGGCTTAGTCACATATTACTAACAACTCATATATATCTAATAATATTGACAATAACCTTTATTAAGCATTTAGCACATTCCACCCATGGTCTAAGAAATTTACGTGTATTGGCTGGCATAGTCCTGGAGACTTGTGTCCTTTCTGAAGTCATAGAGCATATGGGAAAACTAAAGAAAAAGGAAATTAAGTAAACTGCTTGTGGTCACACATCTGGGTACTGAAGAAAGAACCAAACCCGGGAAAACTCTGGGTCTGGAACACTCACTTTTAACTCCAACATCACGTATCTTCTGTTTTGAACATTTCTTCCCTTTTATTTGGCTTTTATCATTATCAAAAAGACATTGGTGGTCAGTCTGATTTTTATCTTGATACAGGTAACCATCCTTTATCCTTTCTTTTATTCTGTCTATATGCTTCTAGATATTTTTTTACTTCACTTTCTGCTTTTTTCTTCTATTTCTCCCTCCTTTCCTTTTTTCCCTCTTCCTTCCCCTTCTCCTTCCCTTTTCATATTGCTTTCACCTCAGATAATTTCCCAGGACATACAATAGTGTGTGTATCATTTTAGTACAGAGCACATCCATACATCCAGTTCTTTTGTTCCTTTCCCAACAGTTTTTTTTTCTTTTCAACTTGTTAATAATTCTCTTACACTTGTGGAAGCACTCTTTTCAAAGCCATTTATTATTTATACTTTAATTTTGTATCACTATTATCTCATATCTATTACTCTGTTTCTTATCATTTAATTTTGTCCTTGTTGTTTCCAGGACTTTGCTCAAATTTTATTCTCCACAGTTGTGATACAATTTTATATCATCAGCTCTTTCCTGCCTCTCCTATAATTTCTCACCCTGGCACCATAGTTTTAGTTGTCCTGGGTCACTTCATCTTTCCCTTTCAGGGAGCAGTGTACTGATCTGTGTGTTTCTCCTTTCTGAAAAGTCCCTAGCTTTCCTTGGTCTCTATGGCTTCGCTGTGAGATCCTTCTTCTTCCAGCTCATCACCAGAACTTAGCAAATGTGCTGTCCCCTTTTCTAGAGGATCCTCATTGTGAAAAGACAGAAGCTAATAAGCAACCTTCTCCTTCCCCCTCCTCAGCATACAATCCATTCAGCCTTTCCAAAATTGGCAAGCAAAACTTAATTTTTGTTGAAAGATTAGGAAAAAAAGAGAAAATATTAGATTTCCAGTTAGCTTTCTTGTATTTTCTGTTGAGTGTGCATGTTTTCCACTTTCCTAAATCAGATCTCCAATTCACTGTGTTGAGACTGTCCCTCCAGGTACCTTCTTTGTTTGTGCTTTTGCGAAACTCTACCTCTCTTCTGCATAATTGCATGAGGAAATTATTTCTGGGTTGTGGGGATGCGGATGAAGAAGCAGAATCTATCTCAGAGTAGATAACAACTCAGAGAGAGGCAGCCAGTCGCCCTGCTGAGTGGGTTGTTACTTGCAGGCCTCCTGTCATTTGTTGGGCAAAACCAGACAGGTCTTTCCCACCAGGTAATAATCCGTGTCTATCCTTTTCTATTACCCAAGAATTTTAATTTTCAGTATTGTTGAGAAGTTGAATTATTTTTGCAGCTTCAAAATTGGAATTGAAATAAAAATGAAAAAAATGTCAATAGAAATAAATTTAAAAAAAAGATATTTGAGCCAGACTATGTGGGGAGTTTTTAGACACCTTCAAATGATTTGTTTTTAATGTTCTGGTGTTCACAAATGCTTACTATTACCTAATGTCTTATTTCTCAGTGAATAGTCTTGAAAGTAAATTTCAGAAATTATAATCTTTCTGAAATGAGTTTTTCCAGAAACTAGTCTTTCACAAGTCCCAACCTCTTGCTGAGAATTCCCACAAATGACAGGCATTAGTGTAACCTAAAAGAATATTCTGAAAGTCTATCATTTTACGTAATTTGGAAGACAATGCATGGAAAGAGTGAGTAACATATGCTTCTCACCGTATGTTTCATGGGTTGTGCTTGTAAGATACACATAAACAGCTAAGAAATGAAATGTTGGCCACAGCAACAAATTGTATCCAGTATAACACCAGAATTATCTCACCACGATAGTAGCTTATACTAGATTAGCAATTAAATATATTTAACTGTAGTCTTCTGCAAAAATAATATGATATTTAATCATTACAGCAGCACATAGGGTTTTGGTGATAACCTTAAATAAAGAGTGGAACTGACACCATAAAGACCCTTTACTCCAAACTGCTGCTCATGGACCAGGGCACTGACTGCCAGTTCCGTGCACATATGGCTGCATCACCTGCCTCTTGGTACAATAGCACAGTGCATGCAATGGGAAATATTATTTTCCAATAATTAAAAATATATTTGGCCTTTGAAGAATGGCAAAACTAGTGAAGAATTTTAGGGGAGGATTCTCTTATTCCCATTGTATATAAAACATACAAATATACTACCAGTAGAGTGGATGTCTGTATACTCTCTGAGAACTTTCAGGATACCCTATTGCCCTTTAACCAACAGTCTTTCAGGTACTTTGTTCAGGTACCATGACTAAGGCTTATGACTGATCACACCAGGATGCCCTTGAGAGTAAAGCAAAAGAGAGGGGAGACAAATACTAAAACAAATGGGACTCTTGGATGGGAGGCACAACCTAGACTGCCCCCTTTCTACCTGGGTGGAAGTTCCCTTCTTGTAAATCTCTCAAAGTCCACTAAAATGGAAAATAAAGTAGAAAAAATCATTAGTTCAAATATATGAAGAAGAAATTAATAAAGAAATCATATTGAATATTTGTTTAAATACTCAAAAATATTAAAATCTGTCAACCATACCTCAATTCTGTTTATAATATTTAGAAAATAATTTTGAATCGCTTTTTCTTAGCCTACATGCCTTAAAATCTAACCTCACTAACTAACTGCCCCCTCAGTCACAGGGCTATGCCTGAACTGTCCTAAACATAAGCTCATTTCTGCCTTAGAGATTTTACTTTTATTTTTTTATTTTAAATAATTTTTGGGCAGCCCTGGTGGCTTAGCAGTTTAGCGCCACAGTCAGCCTGGGGTGTGATCCTGGAGTCCCAGGATCGAGTCCCATGTCGGACTCCTTGTATGGAGCCTGCTTCTCCCTCTGCCTGTGTCTCTGCCTCTCTCTCTCTCTCTCTCTCTCTCTCTCTCTCTGTGTGTCTCATGAATAAATAAATAAAATATTTAAAAATAAATAAATAAATAAATAAATAAATAAATAATTTTTAAAATTTATTTAATTCATAAGAGATACCCAAAGAGAGGCAGAGACACAGGCAGAGGGAGAAGCAGGCTCTCTGTTGGGAGCCCTATGTGAGACTTGATTCCAGTACCCTAGCCAAAGGCAGATGCTCAACCACTGAGCACCCTCAGACATTCCTACCTTAGGGATTTTAAATTAGATATTCATTCTGCAGGACACTTTCCCCCCAAATTTTGACACAGCTTCTCCTTTACTATCCTTAATTATCCATGTTAAAGTTTTCCTCATAGTATTTGCTAGCATTATCCAAAACCAATATTGTGCTTTATTTGCTTATTCTCTTTATGTCACAGCTAGAATCTTAAGTCACAGAAGACATCTCCTGTTTTGTTTAAGTAATACTCCTAGCATGTATAATACAGGGAGCTCTTCATATTTAAAAGTTAGTGTGTTGATGATTAAAAAATCAACAAATAAAGAAAGAAACAAATAAGGTCAATTATTGATCAGGTGGACAATGCTCTGATCCAATTTAGGACAGCTCATAATTTTTCAGCTGTGCTAATAACTTAATGGTTATTTCTATTTTTAAAAAAATTTATTTTATTTAAGAGAGAGAGAGAGAGCATGAGCAGGGTGAGGGGTTGAGAGAGATGGAGACTCGCCCCTGAGTAGGGAGCCTGACCCAGATGACTTGAGTTGAAGGCACACGCTTAACCAACTGAGCCACTCAGGTGCTCCCAAATAGTTTCTGGGTGAGGCTCATTACTTTTATGGTTGTGACAAAAATCTCCAACTCAACAAAACATCTTACTAAATGGGTTATTTGAACTAAATCTGTTGTTTTGCAGCCATATTAATGTTTCTTTCTTTTCTAAAAGATTTTATTTATTTATTCATGAGACACACACACACACACACACACACACACAGAGACACAGGCAGAGGGAGAAGCAGGCTCCCTGCTGGAGCCCAATGCAAAACTCTATCCCAGGACCTAGGATCATGACCTGAGCTGAAGGCAGATGCTCAACCACTGAGCCACTCAGGTGGCCCTATATTCATGTTTCAAATAAAGGAAGCCAACTCCAGGTGAAGAAGCCTCTCTGGGGCCCACATGTTCTGCAATAATAACTAAACTCCCTTAAAGCAATCATTAATTTCCAAATGTTCATTCATCTTCATTCCCTGGAGACTCAACTTTCTTTTTTTTTAATAAATTTATTTTTTTATTGGTGTTCAATTTGCCAACATATAGAATAACACCCAGTGTTCATCCCATCAAGTGCCCACCTCAGTGCCCATCACCTAGTCACCCCCACCCCCCGCCCACTTCCCCTTCCACCACCCCTAGTTCATTTCCCAGAGTTAGGAGTCTTTCATGTTCTGTCTCCCTTTCTGATATTTCCCACTCATTTTTCTCCTTTCCCCTTTATTCCCTTTCACTATATTTTATACTCCCCAAATGAATGAGACCATATAATGTTTGTCCTTCTCTGATTGACTTATTTCACTCAACATAATACCCTCCAGTTCCATCCACGTCGAAGCAAATGGTGGGCATTTGTCGTTTTTAATGGCTAATATTCCATTGTATACATAAACCACACCTTCTTTATCCATTCATCTGTCGATGGACACCGAGGCTCCTTCCACAGTTTGGCTATTGTGGACATTGCTGCTAGAAACATCGGGGTGCAGGTGTCCCGGCATTTCATTGCATCTGTATCTTTGGGGTAAATCACCAGCAGTGCAATTTCTGGGTCATAGGGAAGGTCTATTTTTAACTCTTTGAGGAACCTCCACACAGTTTTCCAGAGTGGCTGAACAAGTTCCCATTCCCACCAACAGTGCAGGAGGGTTCCCCTTTCTCCACATCCTCTCCAACATTTGTGGTTTCCTGCCCTGTTAATTTTCCCCATTCTCACTGGTGTGAGGTGGTATCTCATCGTGGTTTTGATTTGTATTTCCCTGATGGCAAGTGATGCGGAGCTTGTTGGCCATGTCTATGTCTTCCTCTGTGAGATTTCTCTTCATGTCTTTTGCCCATTTCAGGATTGGATTGTTTGTTTCTTTGCTGTTGAGTTTAATAAGTTCTTTATAGATCTTGGAAACTAGCCCTTTATCTGATACGTCATTTGCAAATATCTTCTCCCATTCTGCAGGTTGTCTTTGAGTTTTATTGATGGTATCTTTTGCACAGCAAAAGCTTCTTATCTTGACGAAGTCCCAATAGTTCATTTTTGCTTTTGTTTCTTTTGCCTTCATGGATGAATCTTGCAAGAAGTTACTGTGGCCAAGTTCAAAAGTTCAAGTTTTGCCTGTGTTCTCCTCTAGGATTTTGATGGAATCTGAGACTCAACTTTCAAATTGTTCTTCAACAAGAAGAAATATCCAAGAATGAAATTGCACACCAGCCCCACAACATACACACACATACAAAATACTTAGTATTAGTTATATAAATAATTTTAATGTAATAAATACTTCTACAGGCATTTTGAAGGGTTCATATTATCTACTGGAACTTTCACTAACCCCCCACTTATTTCCTTATGTCCCCAGGTTCAACTCAGCACCATGGATGGAGACAATCAAACCTCTTCCAGTGACTTCATCCTCACAGGGCTCTTCACTCACAGTGCAATCTCAGTCTTCCTTTTCAGCATCATCTGTGCCATCTTCTTCATGGCCATGATTGCTAATGGTGTCATGATCTTCCTGATCCATATAGACTCTCACCTCCACACCCCCATGTATTTCCTGCTCAGTCATCTCTCTTTTATTGACATGATGTACATCTCTACCATTGTGCCCAAGATGCTGATCGATTATCTCGTGGGCAAGGGGACTATCTCCTTCATTGCCTGCACAGCCCAGTACTTTCTCTACATGGGCTTTGTGGGGGCTGAGTTTTTCCTGTTGGGACTCATGGCTTATGACCGCTATGTGGCCATCTGCAACCCCCTTCGCTATCCTGTCCTTATGAGCCACCAGGTCTGTTGGATGATCTTGGCCAGCTCTTGGTTAGGTGGTGCTTTGGACAGCTTTCTCCTCACCCCTATCACCATGAGTCTCCCATTCTGCAGTTCCCACAAGATCAATCACTTCTTCTGTGAAGGACCCACCATGCTAAGGCTGGCATGCGGTGACAAAGCTGCCTATGAAATGGTCATGTACATTTGCTGTGTCATGATGTTGCTGATCCCCTTCTCTGTGGTGATTGCTTCCTATGCTCAGATTCTCATCACGGTGCACCAGATAAAGTCAGATGAAGGAAAGAAGAAGGCTTTTGCTACCTGTTCATCACACATAATGGTGGTGACATTGTTTTATGGGGCTGCCCTATACACATATATGCTTCCCCAATCCTACCACACACCAATCAAAGACAAAGTCTTCTCTGCTTTTTACACCATTCTCACTCCTTTGTTAAATCCTCTCATCTACAGCTTGAGGAACACAGATGTAACTGAAGCTTTTAAAAGAATTTTGGCAAGATGTCAAGGAGCTCCTGGTGTGACAAGGAGAGAATTCTGACAGTCTAAGTCATCCATATCTGCTCAGGGGTACTGTTACTTGGGGTTATGCCATAGGTAATAAGAATAATGCATTCAGCAACTGCCAATGCCAGTTATGTTGAAAGATGCATCAGCACTTCTGTGAAAAATGTGAAACTGATTGTAACATTCACAAGTGAATAATTCCAGAGTGCCTAAATACCACTGGTGTTTATTCCTTCTTTGTGTCCACCCATTCTGTTACTGGACTCTAGGTACCTTTCTTCGGTGAGTTCAAGCTGGTAGTACATCCAAGGCTTACAATCAGTCCCATGTGGAAGCTTTTATTTTCTTGCAATAGATAAGGAGAACACTGAGGAAATTTCCTAAAGCAGTGTCTTGCCTGGAGATAGTGCAGTTAGCTTTTATTCAGTATGCAGAGGGGTCAGAGTCTGGAAACTTGCATATACTCTAGGCAACTTATACATACCTTATTCCTTAGCATTCTAGGTTACTGCACATACTTAGCATGTTCACATGCTAGTGTATATCTCACAAGCTCAAGAAAATAGCCTAAATTCTGCCCCTGAGAAGAGATTTTAGTATTATAATGTACTAAAGTTAACTGTGGAGCAGTCTCAGGGGGTTTCTGCACAAGCTTCAGCTCTGATCTGTTTCAAACTGGTTCTGTGCTAGATTTCATATCTGCACATGCCATGGCCTCTTCTAAAGGTCCTTCTGATTTGGACTTCTGAAAAACATCTTATAGAAACAAATTTACATGTCACTCATGGTGGCTGTCTATGCTGGTTCCAAGTCCAGTTCTTATCTCATACCACTTCTCTGATTGTAATTAATGTATATAAATGCTCCAAAATGTCCAGTTAATATTGCATACTCTGCTCACTTTCAGTGTTTTCATAAGAATTAGTGATTTGTATTACATTGTTTAAATGTTTCATTGATGGGGATTTATAGAAGGGTTAGGTGTATGTACATATGAAAGACATTTGAAAGAAACTAAAGTTTCAAAACCCCTTCAAAGGGAATACTTAAATAGACTCAAATAAATATTTAGAAAATCCAGATATCTTTTCTTTGAGTAGGAACTGAAAACATTCTTCTTTTAAGTAAATTTGGAGTTGGAGGAAATGAAGCATGTACTTTTGCAGAAATGCAGACTAATCCTCTTTAAGTCAATTCTATGATGTTATACTTGTGAAGTGGTAAATAAATATTACATCAGAAGACACTGAGGGTGGTGGGCACTGAGGGGGCGCTAGAACGGGATGAGCACTGGGTGTTATTCTGTATGTTGGCAAACTGAACACCAATAAAAAATAAATTTATTATTAAAAAAGTTTAAAAAAATAAAAAGCTAGGGCTTAAGTGCTTTACAAACAAGGCAAGGCTTCGTGTGAGGAATAAACTCTGTGTGCTACAACTCATAAAAAAAAAGAAGACACTGAGAGATGGGAGAGAAAAAGGTGATCCATTAATTCATAAATTCAGTAATCCCTTTTAAGCTTCTTCAATTCATTAAGATTATCAGATTTCTGGAATCTCTCCCTAGATGTCAGTTATGGTGTGGATACTTCTTTTTTTTAAACATTTTATTTATTTATTCATGAGAGATACAGAGAGAGAGAGAGAGAGAGGCAGAGACACAGGCAGAGGGAGAAGCACTGAAAATATTCTGTATGATGCTGTAGTTGGAGTTTACATGACATTATTCATTTGTCAAAATTCATAGAACTGAAGAGTGAATTTTAATGTAAACTATAGACTGTAGTTAATAGTAATGTATGAAATTAATCCATCAATTGTAACAAAAATACTACACTAATAAGAGATGTTAATAACAGGGGAAAGAAAAGTAATAGAGGGCAATTCTCTGTACCATCTGCTAAACTTTCTGTAAACCAAAAAAAAAAAAAAAAAAAAAAAAAACCACTAAGATATCTGTTTACTAATAAAAAAGAAAAACTTACACACCATGAAATCCTCTGATACTGTATTTCACTTAAGAAATCTGGGGGCGGGATCCCTGGGTGGCGCAGCGGTTTAGCGCCGCCTTCAGCCCAGGGCCTGATCCTGGAGACCCGGGATCGAATCCCACATCGGGCTCCCGGTGCATGGAGCCTGTCTCTCCCTCTGCCTATGTCTCTGCCTCTCTCTCTCTCTCACTGTGTGCCTATCATAAATAAATAAAATAAAATAAATTTAAAAAAAAAGAAAAAGAAATCTGGGGACCTGGGTGGCTGAGTCCGTTAAGAATCTGCCTTCAGCTCAAGTCATGATCCCAGGGTCCTGGGATCCAGCATTACATAGGGCCCCTAATCAGTGGAGAATCTGCTTCTCTGTCTGCCTCTGCCTACCCCCTTTATATGCTCTCTCTCTCTCGTTCTCTCTCTCTTTCTCTCTCAAATAAGTAAAGTCATAAAAAAATAAATTTTTAGAAGCTGTCACCAAAACGTAGTGGAGTTTATAGAAATAGGGTGATATTTAGCAATAAAGGATAAGAGCTCATTAATTTCATTAGCCTTATTTTTAGGATTTGGCTGTGTTAATTTTGGGGATGGTGGAAGAGTAGGGTCCCCAAGTCACCTGTCCCCACTCACTTACCTAGATAACTTTCAAATCATCCTGAAAACCTATGAATTTGGCCTGAGATGTAAAGAGAGAACAGCTGGAATGCTACAGTGAGAAGAGTTCACGCTTCTATCAAGGTAGGAAAAAAAATAAAAATAAAAAAGCATCCAGTAGGGAAGGGGCCCCCCGCAAGGAGCCAGGAGAAGGCCAGGTGGACAGGAAAGCCCTGTCCCGGAAGTAGGAACTTTACCAATCTTTCCAAAAGGAAAGGCGCTCGCAGAGAACTCGGACAGGATCCCAGGAGGGGCAGTGGAGTCCCCAGGTTCCCGGGATCACTAACAGAGGAGGTGCGCCCCGGGGGAGCCCACACCACACACCGGGAGCCGAGCTCCCTAAAGGGCTGGAGTAGGTGACCGGCGGGGCCTCGGGAGCAGCTCAGGCAGCGGCTCAGGTGGTGGCTCCATGCGGAGGGGGTTGTGCGGCCCCAGGAAAACAATTCCAGTAGTGCAGACCCCAGAGCCCAGGACGTCGAGGGACACAGCCCAAGATCCGGTGCTCCACGTGGGACAGCCGGAGGCGAGGAGGACACAAGACAGCAAGGACACTCCTGCCGCAGGATGCCTCTGAGATGTGCAGGTCAGCGCCCCCGCCCTCGGAGCATCCAGGGGCCTGTGGACTGGGAAACTGTGGGAGTTACTGTGAGAGCAGACTCCGGGGCTGGAGACCTGGTCATCACCAGTCTTGTTCCTCCCTATATCACCTTGTGCCTAGGACTGAGTGGGGCTGCCAGGGAATAGGGGACTCACAGGATAAACAGCTCCCACTGATTCATGCAGCACACAGGGAGTGGGCAGCTCCCCCAGATGCACACACCTGAGAATCAGCACAGCGGGCCCTTGCACAGAAGACCAGATGGAAGGACAGGGGAAGAGCAAGTTCTTGAACAAGACGCCCTGGAGAGCTCCAGGTAAAGTCAGGGGACTTATAGTATGTAGAATCAGAGTATAACCCTCCTTGTTTGTTTTTTTTTTTTTGTTGTTGTTGTTTGGTTTGGTTTTTTGTTTTTTGTTTTATTTTGTTTTGTTACTTTTGGTTTTTGTTCTTTGTCCCCCCCTTTTTTTCCTCTATTTTTTTCATTCCTTTTTCCACTAAAACTTGTTTTTAGCCGCTATGCATTGAGCAAAATGACTAGAAAGAAGAACTCACCACAAAAAAAAAAAAAAAAAAAAAAAAAAAGAATCATAGACAGTACTCTCTCCCATAGAGTTAAAGAATTTGGATTACAATTCAATGTCTGAAAGCCAATTCAGAAACACAATTATAAAGCTACTGGTGGCTCTGGAAAAAACATAAGGATTCAAGACACTTGAATCACAAAATTAGATTAATCAGATTAAAAATCAATTGATGAGATGCAATCCAAACTAGAGGTTGTATGAAGAGGATTAATGAAATAGAAGAACCAGTGAGTTACATAGAAGACAAGTTGATGGCAAGGAAGGAATCTGAGGAAAAAAAGAAAAACAATTAAAAGGTCATGAGGAAAGTTTAAGGGAAATAAATGACAACCTCAGAAGGAAAAATCGGAAAGGAAAAATCTACTTTCTGTAATTGATAGATCTTCTAAGCACAACATCTCCAAAGAAACAAGAGTTTTAAATGATACACTGGACCAGATGGATTTCACAGATATTTACAGAACTTTACATCCAAATGCAACTGAATACACATTCTTCTCAGGTGCCAAAGGAACTTCCTCCAGAATAGACCACATACTGGGTTACAAATCAGGTCTAAACTGATACCAAAAGATTGGGATTGTCCCCTGAATATTTTCAGACCATAATGCTTTCAAACTAGAACTAAATCACAAGAAGAAGCTTGGAAGGAATTCAAACACGTGGAGGTTAAAGACCATCCTGCTAAAAGATAAAAGGGTCAACCAGAAAATTAGAGAAAAATTAAAAATATTCATGGAAACTAATGAGAATGAAGATACAACAGTTCAAAATCTTTGGGATACAGCAAAAGCAGTCCTGAGGGGGAAACACATCGCAATACAAGCATCCATCCAAAAACTGGAAAGAACTCAAATACAAAAGCTAACCTTGCACCTAAAGGGGCTGGAGGAAAAACAACAAATAAAACCAAAGCCCAGCAGAAGATAGTTAATAAAGATTCAAGCAGAACTCAATGAAATAGAGACCAGAAGAACTGTGGAACAGATCAACAAAACCAGGAGTTGGTTCTTTGAAAGAATTAATAAGATAGATAAACCATTAGCCACCCTTATTAAAAGGTAGAGAGAGAAGACTCAAATTAATAAAATCACAAATGGAAAAGGAGAGATCACCACAAATAACAAGGAAGTACAAATGATTTTAAAAACTTATTATGAGCAGCTATATGCCAATAAATTAGGCAATCTTGGAGAAATGGACACTTTTCTGGAAAACCACAAACTACCAAAACTGGAACAGGAAGAAGTAGAAAACCTAAACAGGCCAGTAACCAGGGAGGAAATTGAAGCAGTCCTCAAAAACCTCCCAACACAGAAAAGTCCAGGGCCAGATGGCTTCCCAGGGGAACTATAAAAACGTTTAAAGAAGAAACCATACCTATACTACTAAAGCTGTTCTGAGAGATAGAAAGGGATGGAATACTTCCAACCTTGTTCTATGAGGCCAGAACCACCTTAATTCCAAAACCAGACAAAGACCCCACCAAAAAGGAGAACTATATAGGCCAATATCCTTGATGGACACAGATGCAAAAATTCTCAAAAGACACTAGCCAATAGGAACCAACAATACATTAAGAAGATTATTCACCATGACCAAGTGGTGATCGATATGAATGGATCAAGAAGTTGTGGTCTATGTATACAATGGAATATTATTCAGCCATTAGAAATGACAAATACCCACCATTTGCTTCGATATGGATTTAACTGCAGGGTATTATGCTGAGTGAAATAAGTCAGTCGGAGAAGAACAAACATTATATGGTCTCATTTATTTGGGGAATATAAAAATAGTGAAAGGGAATAAAGGGGAAAGGAGAGAAAATGAGTGAAAATATCAAAGAGGGTGAAAAAACATGAGAGACACCTAAATCTGGAAATGAACAAGGGGTAGTAGAATGGGAGGTGGGTGGGGTGTCGGGTGACTGGGTGAGGGGCACTGAAGGGGGCACTTGATGGGATGAGCACTGGGTGTTATGCTGTATGTTGGCAAATTGAACTCCAATTCAAAAAAAAGAAAAGAAAAAAGATAAAGAAAAGTTAAAAAGTTAATTGCTAGAACATGAACCAAGCGCTCTTTTGTTTTACTTGTGTTAGTGGTAGTATTCCCTTGGAACTACACAACCCAAGTCAGCATCCTTTCCCCTACTGAATTGGATAAGAAGGGTCTGGTAATGCACACTCTGTGTCTGGAGGAAAAGTAAGTGATCTATATTTCCCTGTATTCGTTATTCTTCTCAACACTAGGGAGAAACAATATTTCAAAATAAGGATGCTACTGCAGGGAAAAGCCCTCATTAGAGTGAGTGAAGTGGTTTTCTTCTCAGAGTATATTTTATCATTCATTATAAGTCTCAAACACTATAAGGGTTATGTAGTTCAGACAATCGCAGCTGTTCAAAGATAGTAGAACATTTTGAAGTCTTTTAAAGGAATTTGAAGCCATTCCTCCACTTGTGAACCATCCAGCCATTATTTCAGAAAATTGGGTTGGATGTCAGTACTGGAGCCCATGAAATACGTCTTAGGACCTTGTGCTTCCTTTGGTAGAAACCCACATGCAAAGGTGTAACTTGTTTTCACAAAGGAATTAATAATGCCTGGAAAGGTAATCAATTTGGCTCTTGACTCTGCTAGTCATTCACTCTGTCACTTAGATGACTGTATTGTTTTAGCCTTAATTTTTTCGTAAATGAAATGAGCAATATTCTTCAAGATATAATTGTTGATTCCTTCAAAAAGAAATTACCTTGACCACAATGCATAGTGCACAAGCTCTTGCAGCAACTACAGGAAAAACATGACCAAAGTTTTTAAATTTTGGTTTCTATTCTGATATTGAGAATGCCATGAACACATGTTTTGCTTATATATGTATGTATGTATATGTATATATAATTAGAATATATATAAAGATAAATATATATGTTATATATATGTTATATATTTATCTTTAGCATTATATGTTTAAATATATGTTATATATTTATCTTTAGCATTAATTTGTTTCCCCAAGAAGCACAGCACCATCCACGGAAGGAGTGCTGGTGGGGCAAGGGAGCCAGTTGTATTCCAGGACCTGCCCATGGGCCTGACAATCAGTAAGCACTCTGTAAATGATGCCCAAAGTAAATATGGGGATCCTTTATACAGGAGGAAAGTTCAGAGGAGTAATTCTGAAGGAAATCTTGTCAATAACTGACCAATGAGTTTATGGCATGTGCCAATTTCAGTGACTTCCTAGGTTTCTGTGTTGACGATTTTGTCAACAACAAGGACCAGAGGTAAGCTCTGTAAGAAGAGTGATGTAATCTCATTAACCAGGATGGGCATAGGCTAGAACCTAGTGTTGACTCCCATGGTTTAGATGGGAGTCAAATGCCCCATATATGTGATTACTGATCTTGTTAAAACTTATCATTACAGGGCAAAGTTACAGCAAACATATTGGGTTACACAATCTACTATCAACAGCAACACTGGCACAAAATTCAGATCTTTTGCCTCAAATGTATTTATATACAGACCTATTTTTGTTGAGCAAACCCAACAGCTATTGAAAAAAAAATTGTAATGTGTTCTATGAGATGCAAGCATGCACATTCATGCACACCCCCTCACACACACACACACACACACACACACACAGTTTGAAAAAAAATGTTTGCCAGGACAGGGAAGAAGTAAAATTTTCGCTATTTACATAGGACATTATACTCTATATAGAAAACCTAAAACACGCCATCAAAAAATACTAGAACTAATAAACAAATTTAGTAAAGTTGTAGGATACAAAATTAACATGCAGAAATTTGTTGCACCAATAATGAAGCCACAGAAAAAGAAATTAAGGAATTAATCACATTCACAATTCCATCAAAAACTACAAGATACCTAGAGATAAACCTAACTAAAGAGGTGAAAAACCTATTCTCTGAAAACTAGAACACTGATGAAAGAAATTGAAGATGACACAAAGAAATGGAAAGACATTCTATGCTTATAAATTAGAGAACACATATTGATAAAGTGTGTATACTACTCAAACAAATCTACACATTTAATGTAATCCTTATGACAATATCATCAGCATTTTCACAGAGCTAGAGCAAACAATTCTAAAATTTGTACAGAACCACAAAAGACTCCAAAAAGCCAAAGCAATACTGAAAACGAAAAGCAAAACTGGAGGCATCATGATTCCAGACTTCAAGTTATGTTACAAATCTGTGGTCCTCAAGACAGAATGGTCTGGCACAAAAACAGACAAATAGATCAATGGAACAGAACAGAAAACCTAGAAATGAGCCCACAAGTATATGGTCAATTAATCTTTGACAAAGCAGAAAAGACTAAGTAACAGGAAAAAGAGTATTTTCAACAAATGATGTTGGGAAAACTGGGCAGTAACATGCAGAAAAATGAAAGTGGACCACTGACTTACACCATACAGGAAAATAAATTCAAAATGGATGAAGTAATGCTGATGATTTTTACTTTATAACTTAAAAAATTATTATTTAACAAAAAAGCATGAACAATAACAAAAAATAGAAAAAAACAAGAAAATACAAACAGTGTTTGAAACATGTTGACAGACATATTCATACTTTAATATGTAGAGAGAATGTTAAATAAGTTTAAAAAGTAACATTTCTAATAAATATGAAAAATAATATTGGCAGATAACTTTTAAAATAATAAATATTAACACATTTGAGAAGTTTCAACCTCACTAATTTTTTAAAATAATAATTAAATTCAGTCATCTTAGGCCAATATTACCGGATATGTAAACGTGTATATGTTTAATGCTATTTACTACATGTAAAATACTATTTACTACAACTCTTTAGAGAATATTGTGAGGATGTTGGGAAAATAGGAACTATCAGTCAATAGGAAAGTAAGCTGATAATGTAAAATACAATCTAAAAATAAGGGGAGGATCCCTGGTGGCTCAGCGGTTTAGCGCCTGCATTTGGCCCTGGGCACGATCCCGGACTCCCAGGATCCAGTCCCATGTCGGGTTCCCTACATGGAGCCTGCTTCTCCCTCTGCCTGTGTCTCTGCCTCTCTCTCTCTCTCTCTCTCTCTCTCTCATAAATAAATAAAATAAATCTTTAAAAATAAAAAAAATAAAAATAAAAAAGGGGCAGCCTGGGTGGCTCAGCGGTTTAGCACCACCTTGGGCCCAGGGCCGGATCCTGAAGACCCAGGATCGAGTCCCACGTCGGGCTCCCTGCATGGAGCCTACTTCCACCTGTCTGACACACACTCTCTCTCTCTCATGAATAAATAAATAAAATCATAAATAAATAAATAAATAAATAAATAAATAAATAAATAAATAAAAATAAGGGCACCTGGGTATCTCAGTGGTTGAGTGTGTCTGCCTTTGGTTCAGGGAGTGATCCTGGGGTCCTGATATGCAATCCCACATCAGGGTCCCTGTAGGAAGCCAGCTTCTCCCTCTGCCTATGTCTCTGCCTCTCTCTCTCTCTTTGTGTGTGTCTCTCATGAATGGGTAAATGAAATCTTTAAAAATAAATAAATAAATAAAAATAAAAATAAAACCAAAACTTTAAATATATTTACACAAATTGGCTAATTCTGATGGAAGAAAATGTGAAAAAAAAACACGTAAAAATCCACGCTCAAAATTAAGTATTAGGATATTTATCATTAAATAATTTATTGCTGCCACAATTAAAGTGTTGTATGTATCAAAAATGAAGCATTGGTTAAATATAATGGAGCATGTCCCTAGGGTAGAATACCCTGTGAACACTGAATGCTGTCTTTGAAAGAATATTTCACTTCAGAGATACTTCTTATGAAGCAGTTTGTGAACGATGTAAATTGTCAAATTATACGTAACACATACATTTACTCATGCCTATATGTGTGTGTGTGTGTGTGTGTGTCGGTGTGTAAATGTTATACAACATATGTATATACATTTTATATTTACTTATATATATGTTCATACAGTAGGAATGCAATTTTGTAAGGATGACCTTCTATATGATATGTTTTTGGCAACTATTTCTGGGTATTAAGGGAGCTTGTAAGTTTTTTGGGAAGGGCTTCTAAATTTTTGGACATTTTCTTATTTTCCTCACTGTGTGTATTGCCTTAATATGCATATATAATAACTATTAGACTATCAATAAAATGCTAAAATAAATAACATAAACTGGGCTATTTTCCATTTTTATGTCTTTTTACATTAGTTCCCACATTTCTCTAGGAGGGAAAGCTGCTGGAGGAAATTTCTGATGAAATGCTCAGAAAATCAGGGACTTGCACTTGTGAGTCCGTAGGTGGAGAAAAGTGGCAACACTTTTCTCAAAGCCCATATGAACTTAGGCTCACTCTCTTCCACTCCATGAAACTTCTAATGAACTGTCTCATTAACGTCCCTGGAATCCACAGGGAAATGACCCGCTCTTTCCAAGAGCACTTCATTTCATGGCCTTCTCTCAAAACTATTTAAGTCCTTGCCTCTTCTCACCCTGGGCACTACCCCTTTTGCCCAGGAATCCAAACACAGAACACCCAGAGACGATTCAGCATTCTTTAATGGTCTGCAGCTTTCTTCCTGCCTTCTTACTGTTTCACAATTGTCTCTCTTTGGTTTCTAGATATTTTCATGTAAGACAGGAAGCAAAAATTAACATACTTTTATATTAGGCTGGAGAATTTGTATGATTTGTCCTAACAATGCAAATTGTTTCAAGGATTTTAGGATGGCATTTTTAAATGATACTTCCATCTGCAGAGTTATATTGCAAAATATCTCTTAACAAATTGCTGTACCTCTCTCTTTGTGCTAATTCCATCAACAGTTGCGAAGGATAGTTCTTGTCTATAATTCAGAAAATTCAAGTTCATAAATCCAAATTAAAATCCTCTATATGTTGTATTTTCATGCAGAGGACATCTAGACATACAGATTGTCCAAATCTTGAAAGTTTCCCCATTGTGGATACTAATGACTATGAATGTTTTTCTTTATCAACATAAACTAGAGGATAAACTAAGTCCACTAATCTTAATCATTTCTCTTCTAGTAACAGATCACCTTCTATTTTCTGAAAAGGCTCTATTAATTCCTTATTCCTTTCTTAATTACATAAAGTTCTTATAGTTTACTGAGTAGTAGTAGTAGTTGTTGTTGTTGTTGTTCCTATTTATTACATTTTGTATGACCATCTCAACCTTTGAATAACACACCCTATTCTGAATGGCTCTTTGGAGAGAATTCATGTCTGAGTAAGTAACAGAGATGATCCTCTTTAGTTGGGCCTAAGTTTAGTATAAAATTAGGCATAGGGTGATTTTTTTTGTTGATGTGCATTATCTTCTTAATTTATGCATACCAAGAAGTGTGTATAGCAAGCTGCTTTTAATACATATTCAGTTTGCATGGCTGAGAAAAATATTGAGGAATGTGGGGTGATGAGGTTATGAGGTTAAACATGAGAGAATATTGGGTAAATGAATAAATCAATAAATCATTTTGAAGATTTTTTAATTAAACTATTGGATATAATAGTCTGAAGTTTTCTTTTTTTTTTTAAAGTTGAGTTCTTTTTTTTAATATTTAAATTTTTTAAATTTTTATTTATTTATGATAGTCACAGAGAGAGAGAGAGAGGCAGAGACACAGGCAGAGGGAGAAGCAGGCTCCATGCACTCCATGCACCGGGAGCCTGATGTGGGATTCAATTCCGGGTCTCCAGGATCGCGCCCTGGGCCAAAGGCAGGCGCCAAACCGTTGCGCCACCCAGGGATCCCAGTTTGAAGTTTTCTAAACAATGTAAAAATCCTTATCAAATTTGAGCAATTCATGTGAATCACTAGAAGCTGCTGCAATACTTAGGCCAGTTTTGTTTATTCTCCATCTCCCATTACCTTAATGAAAACCTGGTCTATTGAAATTGTCCAGGAAGATCACAGGTGACAGATCAAATGCTGATGAGCACCCAGCTTGGCTCTCCAAATGAGACTTCAAATATTTGATGAGTAAGGAAAAACTGAGCATCTAGGGGTCTGAATGAATCAACTCTGTATGATGTCAGTAATATTTATGCAAGTTAAATCTAAGGAAGTGGAGGCAGAGTTGTCTACAACTCATGGGCTGAAAATCCCAGGTGCAAGCTTAGTGACATAAGCTCACCATGGCCCCCACCCCAACTACATTGAGAGGCAGGCTGCCTGTTTAATGATTTCTAGAAATTATCTAGAGCATTCATTACAAATATACAGTTGTATTGATGCTATTTGAATAGAATAATGAAAAGAATCTTCTTTTCTACAAAATACCTTTTTATGTCTGTGTATACATGATCTTTGCAAAATTTTTCCTTCTCTTTTTCTTTTTCTAATGATTTAAGCAAAAATTGACCTTGCAAATTAGATGAGATAGGGACAATACTATCTGAAAGACACAGAAAGTTAAATGAAAAACTTGAACTAGTCTATTTATAGTGCACCAATTACAAAAAGGCTTCCTAATTCCCTCCTGGGGTTCCCCACCACCACCATTGGCATGCTTGCCTTTGTATCCTTGCCCTCTTTTTACAGAAAAGGAGACTGAAGGTTGGAAAATGGAGGTATTTCCCTTAATGATAATATAAGCAGACTCCTGTAGGCCCTTTGATTTCAAGCCCAGAGCTCTTGCCATGCTGTCAATAATGCAAACATTTTTCCATAGCATTTTTCCATAAGACTTTTAAAGGTTGTATAGACACCTGTATTCTTTAATTCTACTCTGGAAGTGATTCACCAGCATTTTTTAATGCTCTGCATCCCATAGACTAAACATCAATCACAAACAGTGGGTCTCTGTAGCTGTGGTTATCCAGGTATGTGATCTCTTTAGGGGTTCTGGCAGGCAACGTATGTGGTTGACAAAAGAATATGGTTCTAAGTCACTCTTTGTAGTGATGCTCTAAACAGTAATGGACACTTGGTGAAATGGTCTAATTACATTGGCATTTTATTGTCTAATAATTCTATGGTTCTTATTCCAATTTGATGTTATTATTGATTATAACTTTTTTTAGATACTATGCATAATTTAGGAATACAGAGAAGATTCAGAGATAAGGTCTTGTATTTAGTTTCAAAACTGCACAACTGGGAATCCCTGGGTGGCTCAGTGGTTTGGCGCCTGCCTTTGGCCCTGGGTGTGATCCTGGAGTCCTGGGATCAGGTCCACATCCGGCTCCTTGCATGAAGCCTGCTTCTCCCTCTGCCTGTGTCTGCCTCTCTCTCTCTCTCTCCTCTGTGTGTGTGTATGCATGTGTGTGTGTGTGTGTGTGTGTGTGTATGTGATGAATAAATAAAATATTTTTAAAAACTGCACAACTATGAATTGAACTGGCTTGAGAAACTCTCATGTAAAAATTCAACCAGAAGAGTTTTAATGTGTACATAATGTGCCAAAAGTGTGATATATTTGATATAAGAATGGAAATGTAATATTTCTAGTGTATTCTGAACTGGAAAAACTCCACCTGAAGTACATTGGAATTAAGATATTGCATTTTAAAATGGATATTGCCAAAGATCATCTTAAGTTAATACCTGGAACTTGAATATTTTGCCAAGGTCTTCATAAATGCATACAAGAATCAAGAAGCATAAGTTGGCACAGAGAAGCATGAAGAAAGTCTAACCATATTCACCTTATGAAAGGCTGAAAATTAAAAAGAGAAGAAGCTGCTTCTGAGCAGATCTAGAGAGCAAGAAGGACATTCCATGAGGCAATTTTTAATCCAAGTGAGTACGGAGATTTCTAGCCATGGAGCTACTGCACTGAAAGAATATGGGGTATGCTCTTTCATCTGGCAGAAAGTTCACCAGTGGCCATTAGAACGAAGAAAAGGCTTAGAGATTCCATTGTAACTTGGTTCAAAAGATAGGCTTAGTGATCATCCCGGGCCTCAGCAAGAATCATACCCTAATTTCAAGTTAGGTGGGAGAAGTAACTTCAAACATCCCTATTCAACCAAATACATACTCCTTACAAAATAAGAGCATATTTGTAGATGTCAGGATGGAATAAATGCATTGTTCATTTTTTCAATTTGTGATATAGCATAATAAATAGTAATTTAAAGAAGTTTTGGGGATAGTTCCATCCAATTAAGTCATACCAATGTTATTTAATATTTTTTCTTGTGTTCTCATAATTTTCAGTCCAGACATATATACATTTCTCATGGATATTTAAATTCTCTTCAGTTTTTTTTAAAGGTTTATTTATTTATTCAGAGAGAGAGAGAAAGAGAGGCAGAGACACGGGCTGAGGGAGAAGCAGGCTCCACGCAGGCAGCCCGCCGTAGGACTTGATCCTGGGTCTCCAGAACCACACCCCCGACTGTAGGCGGCGCTAAACCGCTGTGCCACCGGGGCTGCCCAATTCTCTTCAGTTTTAAATATGATGCATATATTTCTGAAAATTTATGCTAAAGGCCATTTCCTTCAAGTGAAGAGATAATTAGAGCAAAAATATAGAATTGGACAGATGAAGTCGTTTTGCCAGGAATGCCAGAGTCCATGGAACTGAAGTTCAAGAGTATTTTACAATTCAGATTCATGGATTTTAGTTGAATATGCAGATTGCTTAAATAAGAAATTGAGATTCTCACATACATAGTAACAGTTTTGAAATAACTAACATATATGAGTAAAACATTCATATTTTGTTTTGCATTTTATAAAATATATTCACCTAAGAATTTCTCATTTCATCCATAAAGCAACCCTGTTATATTATATTATCTAAATTCAATATAAATGGAAACAGGCTGAAAAAGTTTGGGGAGAGAATCCAAGGTAACAGAATTCTTTAATGTCAGAGAGAGAACTCAATTCATCTGTTTCTAAATTTTGCTTTACTCTATATCTACTACATCATTTCAGGATCAAATTCCCGTATAAAGGCACATAATAACTCTAGACATTTTCTTTTTTTCCTGGGCATTGTTTTAACATTTTCATTTGTACTAATCATAACAAAGCAATATAATCTGTGTTCTACAGAAATTCAACAATTATATGTCCTCCTCATAATGCTTCCTCATAATAAGACAGCAGATGAAAAATCAAACCAAAAGGGGCTTGTTTTTTGGCCAGTTGGACCTTTGTTTGTTGTTGTTGTTGTCGTCATTTTTAGTTTCAGAGATAAAATTTAGTGATTCAACAGTTGCAAATAACAACCAGTGCTCATTATATCAAGTGCCCTCCTTAATGCCTATCACTCAATTATCTCTTCCGCCACCCCCCTCCCTTCCATCAATCCTCAGTTTGTTTCCTAGAGTTAAGAATCTCTTATGGTTTAACCCCCTCTCAATTTTCATCTTATTTTATTTTTCCTTCCCTTCCTCTAGGTTCATCTTTTTGTTTCTTAAATTCCACATGAGTGCAATCATATGGTATTTATCTTTCTCCGACTGACTTATTACACTCAGCATAATACCCTCTACATCCAATCATATTGTTGCAAATGGCAAGATTTCATTCTTTTTGATGGCTGAGTAATATTCCATTGTATGTATATACCATGTCTTTTTTAACCATTCATCTGTCAGTGGACATCTGGGCTCTTTCCAGATTTTGGGACCACTAGATATTTATCCAAAGGATACAAACAGCTATTTGATGGGATATGTGCACCCCAATGTTTGTTTATAGCAGCAATGTCCACAAAAGCCAATCAGGTCTTTTCATGTGCATAAAAGGAAAATAAGGCAAGCCAGCTGCAAACTAGAGAAGACTTTAGAGTTTGCCTTTGTTACTGCTAGGATGATAGGATGAGAGGGAAACAACCACAACAACAGAAAGAAAAAAAAAAAAACAATGAGAGGGGCAGAATAGTATTAAAAATTTTTGGAATGCATATGAATGGTTGAACAGGGAAAGCTACTTGATCTTATAAAGCAATACCTATTTTCTCTTTGATACTGAGATCCTAGGGCATGATCAAATGTTAGGATCAAATTGTGGGAAGTATGGAAACAGAAAACAACTAATATTTAGGCTATCCCATAAACTCGACAACATTTTCCCTGTAGATACACATGTTAATGGGTTCCATTAATGAAAACTAGAAAGATGGGAGAAAAATGAGGCAGATTGGAAATCATGATGAAATGGTACATGGTGTCGGAGAACTTATGAAACCTGGCTCAAATCTTTTGAAATTAGCACCAAAAATAAATAAGATAAGAAAAACACTTTATTCTGTTAAAAATCAGCAGCCATGATTATAATAATTTCTGTGATGTATTCTCAATTATAACATCTTTATTAGCCATATTAATGATTATATATAGTTTAAAATTTAACAGATTCACATTTTTGGCACATTTCATTTGACAACTAATGTAAATATCTAGGTTTTTTTAGAATGTAGGTAGGAGCACAGAATGATTTGAGACAGCCTGGTCCAAACATTTCTTCCATTAATAGTATGTGTGACCATAAAAACATTATTCACAATTCTGCCATCAGTGAGAAAGGGGATTATAGTTCCTCACTTTTTAGGTTTATTGTGAAGCCTTACAAGCCCATATATATGAAGTACTTCACACAAAGTACACTCCTCACAATTATTTTTAATAGCTTTTCGTTTTCTGTGCAATTGACTCACATGCTCATACTTTGAATATTTCTAGAAACATAAATTAGTTTGATCAATCTACCTCAAAAATGTATTGGTAAAATATATCTTGCCATGACATATTCAATATTAAAGCATATAAAAATCATCCTTAACTTTCAAAAACTTTGTTGTAGATGTTTCACAACTGTAGATATCACCTGAAATTACATAAAATATAGGTAACCAATTTTTCTTAATTACTAATCACTATGAAAAAATTAAATTACTAATAATAAGAGGTGATTTATAGCTTAACATGTATGTCTCTGGGCTTAGTTGCTAATGCTAAATTCTAACAGCTAATGCCATTTCTAGTACATAATCTTTTTTTTCAAAAATTTTATTTATTCATTCATGAAAGACAGAGAGAGAGAGAGGCAGAGACATAGGCAAGGGGAGAAGCAGGCTCCAAGAAGGAAGCCCAATGTGGGAATTGATCCCAGTACTCCGGGATCATGCCCTGAGCCAAAGGCAGATGCTCAACTGCTGAGCCATGCAGGTGTCCCTCTAGTACATAATCTTTTTTTAAAAAAGATTTTATTTATTTATTTATTCATGAGAGACACAGAGAGAAAGACAGGCAGAGACACTGGCAGAGGGAGAAGCAGGCTCCATGCAGGAAGCCCGACGTAGGACTTAATCCCAGGTCTCCAGGATCAGGCCCTGGGCTGAAGGCGGCACTAAACCGCTGAGCCACCTGGGCTGCCCACTAGTACATAATGTTAATTCCAATTCTTCATCATCCTAAAATTAAATTTCTTTCTTAAAAATAAAAATAATTCTACAAGAGGGACTTCCCTTTTTTTCTGTGTTTGCAAGAGTGGTTTCCATTTCCCACTTTATTTTTTCCCATACAATTTGATTTTGCAATGCAGATGAACTGGCACCAGGAGAATACTCATAATTCTCACAGCCCATGTAGCAGATCACTCATTTGTAGCTAAGTAGCAGAGATAGATGACTCATAGTCAGTATTGAAATGTTTTTAAGATGGTGCTAATGTTGATTATAATAAAGATTCATTTAATAAGGATAGCAGTTTAAACATATCTAAGACAGTATGTATATGTACACACACACACAGCAGACCAGGGTATATTTAACTGAATAACATGGTTTACACCCTTATGTGTTGTTAAATGTATCACTGTAGTACAATAGCATCTGTTGACATCATCTTGTTCAATGTTTTTAAAGAAATATTGATTCAAAATGATCAATTTTATGTAAAAAACATTCTAGAATAGATTAGTTTCTAGATATCTGTGCTAAAGTTGTAAGAAAATATTTTTAAGAGTTTTCTCCCAAATTTTAGTAGTTTGTTGCCTAACAATCAACCCATATGTTGTTATGTTAATTCTCTGAGGATACTGTCATTTTATTTGGAAGATTGTAGGTCATAGTAGCACCATCATAGGATTAATGGAGATGCACAACACATCCTCTACGGACTTCACCTTCATGGGGCTGTTCAACAGGAAGGACATCTCCGGCCTTCTTTTTCTCATTGTCTCTATCATCTTTTTCACTGCACTGATGGCCAACGGAGTCATGATCTTCCTGATTCGCACCGATTCACGACTTCACACACCCATGTACTTCTTGCTCAGCCACCTCTCCTTCATTGACATGATGTACATCTCCACCATTGTGCCAAAGATGCTGGTTGATTACCTACTTGGTCAAAGAACCATCTCCTTTATGGGGTGCACAGCTCAGCACTTCCTCTACCTCACCCTGGTGGGAGCTGAGTTCTTTCTGCTGGGCCTCATGGCCTATGATCGCTATGTGGCCATCTGCAACCCTCTTCGCTATCCTGTTCTTATGAGCCGCCAGGTCTGTTGGATGATCATAGCAGGTTCCTGGTTTGGGGGCTCTTTGGATGGCTTTCTTCTAACTCCTATCACCATGAGCTTTCCTTTCTGCAACTCGCAAGAGATTAATCATTTCTTCTGTGAGGCACCTGCAGTCTTGAAGTTGGCATGTGCAGACACAGCCCTCTATGAGACAGTAATGTATGTGTGCTGTGTTCTGATGCTGCTGATTCCTTTCTCTGTGGTGATTTCTTCCTATGCTCGAATTCTGACCACAGTCCACCACATGAGTTCAGTGGAAGGGAGGAAAAAGGCATTTGCCACCTGCTCATCTCACATAACAGTGGTGACCTTGTTCTATGGGGCTGCCATGTACACCTACATGCTGCCACACTCTTACCACAGGCCAGCCCAGGACAAAGTCTTTTCTGTGTTCTACACAATCCTTACACCAATGCTAAATCCACTCATCTACAGTCTGAGGAACAAGGATGTGACTGGAGCTCTGAAAAAAGCATTGGCCAGGTTCAAGGGTACACAAAGGGTGGCAGGAGAAGTGTTTTGATAGTGGCTTCTTCTCATGTGGATGGCAAATGGGAGACTTTGTGGACAGTGGTAGCCATGCTCTCAATGAAGGATTAAACTGGAGAGTAGGTTCAATTGTGCAGGATGAAAAAAAAAAGAGAGAGAAAGATCAATATAAAAAAATTCATCCTCTTGATCTTCATTCCTTCATCTTTCTTATACCTTCCCTTTATTCTGTCCTGTTCACCTGTATTCAAAATAAATGCCCAGTGTTTTTCAAGAATAGAAGATAAAATTTCTTGATCTGCAATTTCACCTTTTGGAGATAACATAAATTGCATGAAATTTTAAATGGTATGAAGTACGCTGAGTGCAGAAAGGAAGATGGTACTTTTGGTATAGATGATACTGTTTTAAAACTCTTTGCACCACCTAAAAATAAGAAAAATATTATCTTTTCTATTTTGAAGACTAATACCTGACTCAGCCTTTTAAGAAGACAATTGTGTATCTACCTATGTGTTCCAGTTTGTCAGTTGGTCAAAAGAGTCACTGAATATAGTTTTCTCAAATAGTCATTGTGTTGTATAAAATAACTAGGTGTGTTTTACTTTAAGTATCAATGCAGTATTTAACTTTTGTTTGTAGCATGTAAGTGAAAACTACCTGTCAGATAAATTAAAATTTATGGATGATGACGAAGGACATTGCCCAGAAAAGAAAATGTGGGGATATAATATGCTTATAAAAGTTTCCTAAATGTCAGAGGAACACACAGGGATATGGGCTGGGAGGATACTAAAATAATTTTTTTCAAATATGTCACAGGGTCATCAGGGTTATCATATACCAGCCAGATACTAGGAGTTTGCTCTTTTTCCATATTCATGCTCCTCACTGATTCGGGAATTGAGGACAATAAACATGTGGCAAAACATATTTAGTGTTGCATTTGATTATATAAAGAGTTTAAGTATAATAGAGGTTACTTTGTTAAAATTATTAATAATCATAATCAATCATATTAGTCAATCTGTCTAAAACTTAACAATTCATACACCTTGTAAGGCTCACCATTCTCTAACAAACTTGGAACCAAAAAACACGTATTAACAGCTCTAATTACAGATGAAAACAGTGGGGATCAAGGAAGTAAGAGACTTCTGTTGGGAAATATTTTAAATTAGAGTGCAAATTTTCAAAAAATATAATTGATTAAACATTATATATTTCAGATACATCTTCATTCATTCATTCATTCATTCATGTACTAATCTATTCATCATAGCTGATAGCAAGATAGTTAAAGTATCTACAGTGAAAATGTCAAAAATGTTACATTCTAATGGAGGAAAGACAATGAAAGAAAAAAACCACTAGCAATCAAGAAAACAATTTATATCATCCCACCGCACTGTATGCAGCAACAGTGACTAAGGCTGAAAGTATCTGTTCTCTGTGACGCAAAAGAAACACCCTCTCGTGAATTTCTTATAAACATGTATGATATCTTTACCAAAAGACATCTAGTAACAGATTAAAATAAGAAGCTACCCAAAAGCCCACTAGTGATGACTTGGGGAAATAAATTGTGACCTGGTCATGCAATAAGAATAGACATTCTATTAATACTACTTACAATGATATAGATTATTTATTTTTTTGTTGGAGTTCAATTTGCCAACAAATAAAATAACACCCAGGGCTCATCCGCCAAGTGCCCCCCTCAATGCCCATCAACCAGTCACCCCAACACCCTGCCCACTGCCCATTCCACTACCCCTTGTTCATTTCCCAGAATTCGGTGTCTCTCATGTTTTGTCACCCTCACTGATGTTTTCACTCATTTTCTCTATTTTCCCTTTATGCCCTTTCACTAATTTTTATATTCCCCAAATGAATGAGACCATATAATGTTTGTCCTTTTCCGATTTACTTATTTCACTCAGCACAATACCCTCCAGGACCCTCAAGTTCGAAGCAAATAGTGGGCATTTGTTTTTTTTAATGGCTGAATAATATTCCATTGATATCGACCACATCTTCTTTATCCATTCATCTTTTGATGTACATTGAAGCTCCTTCCACACGTTGGCTATTGTGGACATTGCTGCTCTAAACATGGGGTGCAGGTATCCTGGCGTTTCACTGCATCGCTATCTTTGGGGTAAATCCCGAGCAGTGCAATTGCTGGGTCGTAAGGCAGATCTATTTTTAACTCTTTGAGGAATCTCCCACAGTTTTCCAGAGTGGCTGCACCAGTTCACATTCCCACCAACAGAGCAAGAGGGTTCCTCTTTCTCCACATCCTCTCCAACATTTGTTGATTCCTGTCTTGTTAATTTCCCCATTCTCACTGGTGTGAGGTGGTATCTCATTGTGGTTTTGATTTGTATTTCCCTGATGGCAAGTGATGCGGAGCATTTCCTCATGCTTGTTGGCCATGTCCATGTCTTCCTCTGTGAGATTTCTGTTCATGTCTTTTGCCCGTTTCGTGATTGGATTGTTTGTTTCTTTGCTGTTGAGTTTAAGAAGTTCTTTATAGATCTTGGATACTAGCCCATTATCTGATAGGTCATTTGCAAATAACTTTTCGATTCTGTAGGTTTTCTTTTAGTTTTGTTGACTCTTTCCTTTGCTGTGCAAAGCTTCTTATCTTGATGAAGTCACAGTAATTCATTTTTCTTTTGTTTCTCTTGCCCTCATGGATGTATCTTGCAAGAAGTTGCAGTGGCCAAGTTCAAAAAGGGTGTTGCCTGTGTTCTCCTCTAGGATTTTTTTTTTTAATTTTTTTTAATTTTTATTTATTTATGATAGTTACAGAGAGAGAGAGAGGCAGAGACACAGGCAGAGGGAGAAGCAGGCTCCATGCACCGGGAGCCCGATGTGGGATTCGATCCCGGGTCTCCAGGATCGTGCCCTGGGCCAAAGGCAGGCGCCAAACCGCTGCGCCACCCAGGGATCCCTCCTCTAGGATTTTGATGGAATCTTGTCTCACATTTAGATCTTTCATCCATTTTGAGTTTATCTTTGTGTATGATGTAAGAGAGTGGTCTAGTTTCATTCTTCTGCATGTGGATGTACAATTTTCACAGCACCATTTATTGAAGAGACTGACTTTTTTCCAGTGGATAGTCTTTCCTGCTTTGTTGAATATTAATTGACCATAAAGCTGAGGGTCCACTTGTGGATTCTCTATTCTGTTCCATTGATCTATGTGTCTGTTTTTGTGCCTGTACTACACTGTCTTGATGACCACAGCTTTGTAGTACAACCTGAAATCTGGCATTGTGTCTTGCTGCTTTATCCAGTCTAAAACCCTGAGCCTTTTGATGGGTTCATTAAGCCCATTCACATTCAGAGTTACTATTGAAAGATATGAATTTAGTGTCATCATGATACCTATTCAGTCCCTGTTTTTATGGAGTGTTCCCTTGGACTTACTCTTTCTATTACAAAATCCCCCTTAGTATTTCTTTTTTTTTTATGATAGTCACAGAGAGAGAGAGAGAGAGAGGCAGAGAAATAAGCAGAGGGATAAGTAGGCTCCATGCACCGGGAGCCAGACATGGGATTTAATCCCGGGTCTCCAGGATCGCGTCCTGGGCCTAAGGCAGGCGCTAAACCACTGTGCCACCCAGGGATCCCTCCCTTAGTATTTCTTGCAGAGCTGGTTTGGTGGTCACATATTCTTTCAGTTTCTGCCTATCTTGGAAGCTCTTTATCTCTCCTTCTATTCTGAATGAGAGCCTTGCTGGATAAAGTATTTTTGGCTGCATGTTCTTCTCATTTAGGACCCTAAATATATCCTGCCAGCCCTTTCTGGCCTGCCAGGTCTCTTTGGAGAGGTCTGCTGTTACCCTAATATTCCTCCCCATAAAAGACAGGGATTTCTTGCCTCTTGCTGCTTTAAGGATCTTCTCTTTATCTTTGGAATTTGTAAGTTTCACTATTAAATGTTGAGATGTTGAGCAGTTTTTATTGATTTTAGACGGGGATCTCTCTATTTCCTGGATCTGAATGCCTGTTTCCCTTCCCAGGTTAGGGAAGTTCTCAGCTATGATTTGTTCAAATACATATTCTGGCTGGACCTCTGTCCCTTTTGGTGCCCTGGGGAACCCCTATTAAATGTAGATTTTTCCGTCTGAGGCTGTCATTTATTTCCCTTAACTTATTCTCATGATCTTTTAATTGTTTATCTCTTTTTTCCTCAGTTTCCCTCCTTGCCATCAACTTGTCTTCTATGTCACTCATTCATTCTTCTACCTCTTTAACCCTTGTTGTTAGGACCTCTAGTTTGTATTGCATCTCATTTAACTGATTTTTAATTTCTGCCTGATTAGATCTAAGTTCTGCAGTCATGAAGTCTCTTGAATCCTTTATGCTTTTTTTTCTAGAGTCACCAGTATCTGTATAATAGTGCTTCTGAATTGGCTTTCTGACATTGAATTGTAATCTAAATTTTGTAACTCTGTGGGAGATAGGACTGTTTCTCATTCTTTTTCAGTGAGTTTTTCCTTCTAGTCATTTTGCTCAGTGCAGAGTGGCCAAAAACAAGTTGTACTGGAAAAAGGAGAAAACGAGAGAGAAAAAATAGGTGGGGGAAACAAACAGAAAACAAATAACAAGGGGGAGTATCCTCTGATTCTATATTCTGTAAAACCCTCAACTTCCCCTGGAACTTTCCAGTGCTGCTTGGTCAAATACCTTGCTTTTCCCCTGTCCTTCTAGCTGGTCTTCTGGGGGAGGGGCCTGCTGTGCTGATTCTCAGGTGTGTGCACCTGGGGAAGCTGCCCAGCTCCCTGCTAGGTGCGGGCTCTGTAGGAGCTGTTTATCCTGTGAGGCCCCTGCTAAGTCCCAGGTACAACGTGACACCAGGAGGAACAACACTGGTGTTGGCCAGCTCTCAAACCCTGGAGTCAGCTCCCGTAGTAACTACTGCAGCTCAGTCTGCAGGGGCCTGGATGCTCTGGGGGTGGGGGCCTCCGATCTGCCCACCTTGGGTCCTCCTGGTGGCAGGAGCATCCTTGATGCCCTGTGTCCTCCCAGCCTCTGCCTGTCTCCCGGGGGGAGCGCTGGATCTTGGGCTGTGTCCCATAGCGCCCTAGGCTCATGGGCCTGCACTGCTGGAATCATACTCCCAGGACTGCACAGCCCCCTTCTCACAGAGCCGCCACCCGAGCTGCCCCCCAGGCTGCTCCTTGGGCCTGCTGGTCGCGCCCTCTAGCCCTTTAGGGGGCTAGGCTGGTTGTGTGATGTGCTCTCCTCCGGGGCGCAGTTCCTCTGTTAGTGCCCCTGGGAGCCTAAGGGCATCCCGGCCCCTCCTGGGATCCTGCCCGAGGTCCCCTCGAAAGCCTTTTATCCGGGAAGATTGATAAAGCTCCTGCTTCTCCGTGACTGAACTTTCCTGTCCTGGGGGCACTGGCCATGTGGCCTTAGCCCGGCTTTTCACTGGGGCCCCTCTCCCTTGGATGCTTTTTAATTTATTTATTTTTCCGTCTTCCTACCTTGATAGAAGCCCAAACTCTTCTCACTGTAGCATTCCAGCTGTTCTCTCCTTAAATCTCAAACCAAATTTGTAGGTTTTCGAAAATTATCTAGGTAAGTTTGTGGGGACAGGTGACTTGGACACCCTACTCTTCCGTCATCTTGATGGAGCCACTACAATGATATAGATTAATCTCAGAAACATGTTGGAGTGAAGTAGAAAGTTAAAAAAGAATATATTTATAGAAAGTATAGATTCAGTAAAACTAGCCTATGCTTGGAAGATGAGTGGCTTACAGGGCATATGGGTGGGTTCTGAGATGCTGGTAGCTTTCTGTGCTGATTACACACCCAGTGTTCAATTTGAGAAAATTGATCAACTTTAAACATTTTTTATGTTTAATATTTTGTATGCTTATTTTGCTTCATAAAAAGTTAAAATATAACTCATATTAGATATATGTCACATTTTCTTTATCCATTCATCCATCAATGGCTGTTTAAGTTGCTTCCATATTTTGAGTATTGTGACCAATGTTTCAATAAACATGGATATTCAGATATTCCTTCACATGGTGATTTTGTTTCCTTCAGATATATTTCCAGACATGGAATTACTTAATTATATGGTAGTACTATTGTTTTTATTTGTGGAGGAATTTTCATACTGTTTTCCACAATGGCTACACTAATTTACATTCTCACAAACAGTGCACAAAGATTCCCGTGATAACAGTTGTTATCTCCTATCTTTTTGATGACAACAATTCTAGCATCTAAGTTTCTAGCTCATTTTAACTAATACATGTTATATGTCAATTTTATCTTAAAACTGGTAAAATAGAACCTATGACATAATGAAGTGTATACAAGAAATACACAGTGGGATAGTGGAGATCAGTGAAGGGCTACCCAAGCTACTATGTTCAAGGGAAGACTTTGAGGAGACTCTAACTTGAGCAGGAAAGGAGTCAGACATGAGAAAATGCAGGTGGAGAGGCTTCCAGGTTAAAAAAAAAACAGCAAGTGTCAATGTACCGAAATAGGGAATGAGTGTTCAGGATATGGGACAGTAAAGTTGAAATGTTAAGTTTGAAGTGTCTTTTGAATATATATTGATATTATTTTAGTTTGTATATCATTTGGGTTGTTAAGTGTGAAGACAGACTTTAAGAGTCATTGATAAGCATATTGCATGTAACCACAGCAGACTACTTTAGGAGATCAACTAGGGAGAATTTGTATATATAAAGAAAAAAACCTGAATAATAGGGCAAATATTTTAAGGTATAAATGCCAAGCCATGAAAGGAGATGACAATAAAGGGGTAGGGAAAAAATGTAGAACATCCAGGGCACTGTGCTGTGATAGAAACTTAGAATAGACAATCTATCACATAGAAAGGAGGAGACTGTCATGTGAAATACTGGGTATAATTTAAGTAAATTTGAAACAAAACATTGATCACCTCAGTAGGAAAGCTAATAATATTTTTTTTTAATGTCCTTGACAGAGAGATTTCCATGGAGTGGTGGAGAATGCCCCATGACATAGATTAAGGGAAGAAACATGTTCATGATTTAAAGAAAATTTCAGCAATTTGCTCTGAATAGGAGATAAATTATTTCTTTAGAATTATAAGGGGTTAAGAGAAGGTGATTTTTTTTCTTCAAGATGAATGATATCAATGATTTGTTTTTGACAAGCATAGTCCAATATAGAAGAAGAAATCAATGACTGAAGAAAGAGAGGTAAGAAATTTCAGGATAAGCCTGTGAGTAGGCTGAAAAGCTGCAATACAGAGTCCCATTAGAGGGTTTTACTTTTGAATAAGAGCAGAAACATTCACTCATTAAAAGCAAGGATAGAAGTGGCAGAGTAAGATGGCGGAAGAGTAGGGTCCCCAAGTCACCTGTCCCCACCAACTTACCTAGATAACTTTCAAATCATCCTGAAAACCTACGAATTCGGTCTGAAATTTAAAGAGAGAACAGCTGGAATGCTACAGGGAGAAGAGTTCACGCTTCTATCAAGGTAGGAAGACGGGGAAAAAGAAATAAAGAAACAAAAGGCCTCCAAGTGGGAGGGGCCCCACTAGGAGCCAGGCTAAGGCTGGGGCGAGTGTCTCCAGGACAGGAAAGCCCCGTCCCGGAGAAGCAAGAGCTTCTGAACCGATACCAAAAGATTGGGATCATCCCCTGTGTAATCTCTGACCATACTGCCTTGAAATTAGAACTAAATCACAACAAGAGGTTTGGAAGGACTTCAAACACATGGAGGTTAAGGACCATCTTGCTAAAAGATGAAAAGGTCAATGAGGAAATTAAGGAAGAATTAAAAAGATTCATGGAAACTAATGAGAATGAAGATACAACCATTCAAAATCTTTGGGATACAGCAAAAGCAGTCCTGAGGGGGAAATACATCGCAATACAAGCATCAATCCAAAAACTGGAAAGATCTCAAATACAAAAGCTAACCTTACACCTAAAGGAGATAGAAAAAAAAAAACAGCAAATAGATCCTACACCCAGCAGAATAGGAGAGTTAATAAAGATTTGAGCAGAACTCAACGAAATCGAGACCAGAAGAACATGGAACAGATCAACAAAACCAGGAGTTGGTTGTTTGAAAGAATTAATAAGATAGATAAACCATTAGCCAGCCTTATTAAAAAGAAGAGAGTGAAGACTCAAATTAATAAAATCATGAATGAGAAATGAGAGATCCCTACCAACACCAAGGAAATACAAAGGATTTTAAAAACATATTATGAACAGCTAAACGCCAAAAAATTAGGCAATCTAGAAGAAGTGGACGCATTTCTGGAAAGCCACAAACTACCACACCTGGAACAGGAAGAAATAATAAACCTGAACAGGCCAATAACCAGAGAGGTAATTGAAGCAGTCATCATAAACTAAAGAGGTAAAGGATCTATAACCTAAAAAATATAGAATACTTATGAAAGAATTTGAGGAAGACACAAAGAGATGGAAAAATATTCCATGTTCATGGATTGCCAGAATTAATATTGTGAAGATGTCAACGTTACCCAGGGCAATTTACACGTTTAATGCAATCCCTATCAAAATACCATGGACTTTCTTCAAAGAGTTAGAACAAATTATTTTAAGATTTGTGTGGAATCAGAAAAGACCCCAAATAGCCAGGGGAATTTTAAAAAAGAAAACCATAGCTGGGGGTGTCACAATGCCAGATGTCACGTTGTACTACAAAGCTGTGGTCATCAAGACAGTGTGGTACTGGCACAAATAAAGACACATAGATCAATGGAACAGAATAGAGAACTCAGAAGTGGACCCTGAACTTTATGGTCAACTAATATTCGACAAAGCAGGAAAGACTATCCACTGGAAGAAGGACAGTCTCTTCAATAAATGGTGCTGGGAAAATTGGACATCCACATGCAGAAGAATGAATCTAGACCACTCTCCTGCACCATACACAATGATAAACTCAAAATGGATGAAAGATCTAAATGTGAGACAAGATTCCATCAAAATCCTAGAGGAGAACACAGGTAACACCCTTTTTGAACTTGGCCACAGTAACTTCTTGCAAGATACATCCACGATGGCAAAAGAAACAAAAGCAAAAATGAACTATTGGGACTTCATCAAGATAAGAAGCTTTTGCACAGCAAAAGATATACTCAACAAAACTAAAATACAACCTACAGAATGGGAGACGATATTTGCAAATGACGTATCAGGTAAAGGGGTAGTTTCCAAGGTCTATAAAGAACTTCTTCAACTCAACAGCAAAGAAACAAACAATCCAATCATGAAATGGGCAAAAGACATGAACAGAAATCTCAGAGAGGAAGACATAGACATGGCAAACATGCACGTGAGAAAATGCTCCACATCACTTGCCATCAGGGAAATACAAATCAGAACCACAATGAGATACCACCTCACACCAGTGAGAATGCGGAAAATTAACAACGCAGGAAACCACAAATGTTGGAGAGGATGTGGGGAGAGGGGAACCCTCTTGCACTGTTGGTGGGAATGTGAACTGGTGCAGCCACTCTGGAAAACTGTGTGGAGGTTCCTCAAAGAGTTAAAAATAGACCTGCCCTACGACCCAGCAATTGCACTGCTGGGGATTTTCCCCAAAGATACAGATGCAATGAAACTCCAAGACACCTGCACCCCGATGTTTCTAGCAGCAATGTCCACAATAGCCAAACTGTGGAAGGAGCCTCGGTGTCCATGGAAAGATGAATGGATAAAGAAGATGTGGTTTATGTATACAATGGAATATTACTCAGCCATTAGAAATGACAAATACTCACCATTTACTTCGACGTGGATGGAACTGGAGGGTATTATGCTGAGTGAAATAAGTCAATCAGAGAAGGACAAACATTATATGGTCTCATTCATTGGGGGAATATAAATAATAGTGAAAGGAAATAGAGGGGAAGGGTGAAGAAATTGATTGGAAATATCAGAAACGGAGACAGAACATGAGAGACTCTTAACTCTGAGAAACAAACTAGGGGTGGTGGAAGGGGAAGTGGTCGGGGGTCGGGGTGACTGGGTGGCGGTTACTGACGGGGGCACTTGACTGGATGAGCACTGGGTGTTATTCTGTATGTTCGCAAATTGAACACCAGTAAAAAATAAATTTATTATTAAAAAAATAATAATAATACACTTGTATTAGGAGACTTCAACGTGGCACTTTCTGTGAATGACAGATTTTCTCAGCACGATATCTCCAAAAAAAACAAGATCTTTAAAACATACACTGGACCAGACGGATTTCACAGATAATTACAGAATTTACATCCAAACACAACTGAATACACATTCTCCTTGGGTACACAAGGAACTTTCTCCAGAATAGACCACTTACTGGGTCACAAATCAGGTGTTAACTGATACCAAATTTGAGATTGTCCCCCACCTATTTTCAGATCATAATGCTTTGAAACTGGAAGTAAATAATAAGAAGAAATTTGGATGAAATTCAAACACGTGGAGAGTAAGAGCATCCCGCTAAAAGATGAAAGTGTCAACCTGAAAATTAGAGAAGAATTAAAAAGTTTCATGGAAACTAATGAGAATGAAGATAGAACCATTCAAAATCTTTGGGATACAGCAAAAGCAATTCTGAAAGGGAAATACATCGCAATACAAGCATTCATCAAAAAAACTGGAAAGATTGCAAAAACAAAAGCTAACCTTGACCATAAAGGAGTTGGAGAAAGAACAGCAAATAAAACCTACTCCCAGCAGAAGAATGGAGTTAATAAATATTTGAGCATAAATCAATGAAATAGACACCATAAGAATTGTGGAACATATCAACAAAACCAGGAGTAGGTTCTTTGAGAGAATTAATAAGACAGATAAACCATTAGCCAGACTTATTAAAAAGAAGAGAGAAAAGATCAAATTAATAAAATCACGAATGAGAAAGGAGAGATCATCACCAATACAAAGGAAATATAAACGATTTTAAAAGCATATTAGGAGCAGCTATATGCCAATAAATTAGGCAATCTAGAAAAAATGGACGCTTTTCTGGAAAAGCACAAACTACCAAAACTGAACAGGAAGAAAGTGAAAACCTGAACAGGCGAATACCAGGGAGGAAATGGAAGCAGTCATCAAAAACCTCCCAAGACACAAAAGTTCAGGGCCAGATGGCTTCCCAGGGGAATTCTAAAAAATGTTTATAGAAGAAACTATATGTATTCTACTAAAGCTTTCTCAAAGATAGAAACAGATGGAACACTTCCAAACTAGTTCTATGAGGCCAGCATCAATTTAATTCCAAAACCAAAACCCCATCAAAAAGGAGAAATATAGTCCAATATCCCTGATGAACACACCTGCAATATTTTCAAAAAGACACTAGCCAGTAGGATCCAACAGTACATAAGAAGATTATTCACCATGACCAAGTGGGATTGATCCCTGTGATACAAGACTGGTTCAACACTTTATGCAATCAATGTGATTAATCATATCAGCAAGAGAAAAAACAAGTACCCTAGGATCCTCTCAATAGATTCAGAGAAAGCATTTGACAAAATACAGCACCCATTCCTGATCAAAACTCTTCAGAGCGTAGGGATAGAGGGAACATTCCTCAACATCTTAAAAGCCATCTACGAAAAACCCACAGCAAATATCATTCTCAATGGGGAAGCACTGGGAGCCTTTCCCCTAAGATCAGGAACAAGACAGGGATGTCCGCTCTCACCACTGCTATTCAACGTAGTACCAGAAGTCCTAGCCTCAGCAATCAGACAACAAAAAGACATTAAAGGCATTCAAATTGGCAGAGAATAAGTGCAACTCTCCCTCTTCGCAGATGACATGATACTGTACCTAGAAAACCCAAAAGACTCCACTGCCAAGATTGCTGGAACTCATACAGCAATTTGGCATTCTGGCAGGATACAAAATCAATGCCTAGAAATCAGAGGCATTTCTGTACACTAACAATGAGACTGAAGAAAGAGAAATTAAGGAGTCAATCCCATTTACAATTGCACCCAAAAGCATAAGATAACTAGGAAGAAATCTAACCAAAGAGGTAAAGGATCTGTACCATAAAAACTACAGATTACTTCTGAAAGAAATGGAGGAAGACACAAAGAGATAGAAAAATATTCCATATTCATGGATTGGAAGAATTAATATTGTGAAAATGTCAACGTTACTCAGGGCAATTTACACATTTAATGCAATCCTTATCAAATTACCATGGACTTTCTTCAGAGTTGGAACAAATCATCGTAGGATTTGTGTGGAATCAGAAAAGACTCCGAATAGACAGGGGAATATTAAATTGAAAACCATAGCTGGGGGCATCACAATGCCAGATTTCATGTTGTACTACAAAGCTGTGGTCATCAAGACAGTGTGGTACTGGCACAAAAACAGACACATAGGTCAATTGAAGAGAATAGAGAATCCAGAAATGGACCCTCAACTGTATGGTCAACTAATATTTGACAAAGCAGGAACGACTATCCATGGAAGAAAGACAGTCTCTTCAATAAATGGTGCTGGAAAAATTGGACATCCACATTCAGAAGAATGAAACTAGACCACTCTCTTGCACCATACACAGAGATAAACTTAAAATTGGTGAAAGATCTAAACGTGAGACAATATTCCATCAAAATCCTAGAGTAGAATACAGGCAACACCCTTTTTGAACTCGGCCACAGTAACTTCTTGCAAGATACATCCGTGAGGACAAAAGAAACAAAAGCAAAAATGAACTATTGGGACTTCATCAAGATAAGAAGCTTCTGCACAGCAAAGGATACAGTCAACAAAACTAAAATACAACCTACAGAATGGGAGAAGATATTTGCAAATGATGTATCAGATAAAGGGCTAGTTTCCAAGTTCTATAAAGAACTTCTTAAACTCAACACCAAAGAAACAAGCAATCCAATCATGAAATGAGCAAAAGACATGAACAGAGGAAGACATACACGTGGCCAACATGCACATGAGAAAATGCTCTGCATCACTTGCCATCAGGGAAATACAAATCAAAACCACAATGAGATACCACCTCACACCAGTGAGAATGGGGACAATTAACAAGGCAGGAAACCACAAATGTTGGAGAGGATGCGGAGAAAGGGGAACCCTCTTACACTTTTGGGGGGAATGTGAACTGGTGCAGCCACTCTGGAAAACTGTGTGGAGGTTCCTCAAAGAGTTAAAAATAGATCTGCCCTGCGGCCCAGCAATTGCACTGCTGGGGATTTACCCCAAAGATACAGATGCAATGAAACTCCAAGACTCCTGCACCCCGATGTTTCTAGCAGCAATGCCCACAGTAGCCAAACTGTGGAAGGAGCCTCGGTGTCCATGGAAAGATGAATGGATAAAGAAGATGTGGTTTATGTATATAATGGAATATTACTCAGCCATTAGAAACGACAAATACCCACCATTTGCTTCGACATGGATGGAACTGCAGGGTATTATGCTGAGTGAAATAAGTCAATCGTAGAAGACCAAACATTATATGGTCTCATTCATTTGGGGAATATAAAAATTAGTGAAAGGGAATAAAGGGGAAAGGAGAAAAAATGTGGGAAATATCAGAAAGGGAGACAGAACATGAGAGACTCCTAACTCTGGGAAACGAACTAGGGGTGGTGGAAGGGGCAGTGCGTGGGGGGTGGGGGTGACTGGGTGATGGGCACTGAGGTGGGCACTTGATGGGATGAGCACTGGGTGTTATTCTGTATGTTGGCAAATTGAACACCAATAATAAAAACATTTATTAATAATAAAAAAATAAAACAGCAGACAGGGCGGCCCCGGGGTCTCAGTGGTTTATCGCCGCCTTCGGCTTGGGGTGTGATCCTGGGGACCCGGGATTGAGTCCTACCTCGGGCTTCCTGCATGAATTTTGCTTCTCCCTCTGCCTGTGTCTCTGTCTCTCTCTCTGTCTGTCATGAATAAATAAATAAAATCTTTAAAAATAAAAAAAAACTCTATCAGTAAAAAATAAATAAATAAAATAAATAAATCGAGTCAAGATTCCATCAAAATCCTAGAGGAAGGAGCCTCGGTGTCCATTAAAAGTTGAATGGATAAAGAAGATGTGGTCTATGTATACATTGGAATATTCCTCAGCCATTAGAAACGACAAATACCCACCATTTTCTTTGTCGTGGATGGAACTGGAGGGTATTATGCTGAGTGAAATAAGTCAATCGGAGAAGACCAAACATTATATGGTCTCATTCATTTGGGGAATATAAAAAATGAAAGGGAATAAAGGGGTAAAGAGAGAAAATGAGTGAAAATATCAATGAGCGTGACAAAACCTGAGGGACACCTAACTCTGGGAAATGAACAAGGGGTAGTGGAAAAGGAGGTGGGGGGGGACTGGGGGTGATTGGGTGACAAGCACTGAGGGAGGCACTTTTTTGGATGAGCACTGGGTGTTAAGCTATATTTTGGCAAATTGAACTCAATAAAAAAATGTTAAATGAGAAAATGAACTTTGCAGATATTATGGTAACTGTAAGGAGTCTCTTAAATAAAGACTGCATAATCTAGGATTCCATTTGAATGAAAATTTTATAATAGGTAAATTAATAAGTAAATAAAGTAGATCAGTAATTGCTTAGAACTTAGTGGGGGTGCAGATAGAGGAAATGGGATCAGCTGCTAATAGATATGCAGGTGCCTTCATAGGGTACAAACATGTTAGAAAATTATACTGTAGTGATGGCTGAACAATCCAGTAACTGCTTAAAATATTGAATTGTCCATTTTACGTGGTAAATCTGTGTTATTTTTGTCTCAACAAAACTGTTTTAAAAAGTCAAATAAATAAATAAATAAATAAATGCAAGGATAAATGCAATAAAATGAATAAAAATAAAACTGAGTATAAAATGTGGTACCTTATTTCATTATTCCTGCTGCTAATTACTGACTGATTTATCATCACGTTTGTTTCTTGATTTTTAAAAACACAATCCTAACAGATGGATCACTATGATTAGACCTTATGTAGACCTTATGTGTAGACCATCTACTAAAGCCAAATTTTTGTTTGAAATATTTGATCATTTCATTTAACTTCTTAAACTAATTTAGTCTATGATAAAATACACCATACTTAGTCTTTGATTAAAATACACGGATGTGCTGTGCAACATTTTATCTTGATTAAGTCCCAATAGTTCATGTTTGCTTTTGTTTCCCTCTGCACCCCAGTGTTTATAGCAGCAATGTCCACAGGAGCCAAACTGTGGAAGGAACCTCAGTGTCCATCAAAAGATTAATGGATAAAGAAGATGTGGTCTATATATACAATAGAATATTAGTCATCAGAAAGGATGAATACCCACTGTTTGTTTTAACATGGGTGGAACTGGAGGGTATTATGCTGAGTGACATAATTCAATTGGAGAAGAAACAAACATCATATGGTTTCACTCATACGGGGAATAGAAAAAATAGTGAAAGTGATTATAGGGGAAAGGAGAGAAAATGAGTGGGAAATATCAGAGAGGGTGACAGAACATGAGAGACTCCTAACTCTGGGAAACAACCTAGCGGTAGTGGAAGGAGAGGTGGGAGGAGGGACAGGGTGACTGGGTGATGGGCACTGAGGGGAACACTTGGGATGAGCACTGGGTGTTCTGCTATATGTTGGCAAATCGAACTCCAATAAAAAAATATACAAAAATAAATAAATAAAAATAAAATACATGGATGTGATTTTTTTAAATCCCACAAGTTGTGAACTTCACAAAGCTTTGACACCTACTCTTCTGTTTAGATCTGTCCCATTCACAGGGAACTCACAGCAAAGCTCACATTGTCTGTGTATCTACAATGTATTTACTTAGTTTCTGTACTTCTGGCTTTCTGATGTTAGTAGCATCATTGCAGAAGACTATGAAGAGTGGTTAAATTTCATTAGTACTTATGAGGTTTAGGATGCACTCCTTCACATATTGAATATTTTTGAGAAAAAAAAACAGCAGAAAAAAGATCACTACAACATCCACCTCCCGCTTCTTTCTTGAAAGCAGGAGATAAAACTTCCATGCAATTGATGTTTTCCCTATACTTGAAGAAGAAAAGACCTCCTTATCACCAGAGACAGGGAATGTAGGTTTGAAAGGCTATATAAACAAGCCTTATTAATTTTTCACCATTTGCTTCATTTAATCCAAAATCCTCAGCCTTATCAATTCTTCACAAATTTGTTTTCTTTGTCCAAAAGATATAAAATTTTCCTGTTTTTGTCTCTGTCACTTATTTTAGTCTTCATTGTCTTGTGCAAACTCTCATGTATATATATAAATTCAGTAAAATTGTTAAGGTTTTCTTCTGTTAGTCCTATGTCAATTTAATTCTTAGACCCAACCAGAGACTCAAAAAAGGTAAAGGAGAATTTTTTTTCTTCCCTACAATACACACAAGCTGCTTTCATATTTGGACTGATTATATCAGATATCATTTGGTTAAGTTTCCTTTTTTAAAATTTCTTTGTAGTTGTATTTCTTATGCATGCATCTTTATTTGTTTTTAAAAGATTTTATTTATTTATTCATGAGAGACGCAGAGAGAGGCAGAGACATAAGTAGGAGTTTCCCTTTTTAAAAATTCTTCATAGTTGTATTTCTTATGCAAGCACCTTTATATACATATATATAAATCTTGATAAATATATAGATATTATATATATCTTGATAAATATATAGATATATTTAAAATTTTATTTATTTATTCATGAAAGATATTGAGAGAGAGAGGCAGAAACTTAAGTAGAGGGAGAAGCAGGCTCCATGGGGGGACCCTGATATGGGATTCAATCCCAGGACCACAGGATCATGACGTGAGCCAAAGGCAGATGCTCAAACACTGAGCCACCCAGGTGCCCCTGCATGCATCTTTAAACAGCATATTTTATTTTTTGTTTATTTTTTAACTGTAAAAATAGCATTATACTGAATTTATTGTTCTGACATTTACTTCTTTTACCAAATATGACATTTGTGATATTCATCATTTTTATGGTATATATGAAGTACTCACATTTTTCCTTAGTGTAATGTATTCCATTGAACTAATATATCCCAGGTAATATGTAATATTCACAGTAGCCCAAAACTGGAGACAAAACATATACCTAACAATCATAGTTGGATAGATTGGATCACTTGGTGCTTATCACAAGTGCAATCGTGAGATCTGAGCTAAGGTGGTGGCAGAGTAGGAGAACTTAAGTTTGTGTTGTTTCCTGAACACAGGTATATAATTATCAAATCATCCTGAATACCCCAGAAATCAACCTGAAGACTGACAGAACAAACTCCACAACTAAAGGGAGAGAAGAAGCCTCATCAAAGAAGGTAAGAAGTACAGAGACATGGTTTGGGGGAGAAACAAGTCACAGTTGCTCTGGAAGTTTACCATAGTCTCAGAGGAAGGCAAGAGAGACAAGCACACACGGAAACACACAAGGAGAACATTTCCCCAAAGCCATTTCTGGGAAAATGATAGGGACTAATTTTCATGAGTTCTTAAAACAAGCAGGGCTTAACCACTGGAGTTTTAAGTGTTCCCTGGTTTGGCGGGGATAGAGCCCTGAAAGTGCTGCCCTACTTCTGGAGGGAAGGCAGGCAGACAGACCTGGGATAGATAGTGTGGAAACAGTGATCTAAAGAACACTTGGGACATACATTATTTGCTCTTCTTGGAGCATGTCACTGAGAGGCATGATTCAGAGAGGAACCTCAAAAGGGGCAAAGGAGCCAGCAGGCACCATTCCCATTCCCCCATCCCTCAGAATAAACATAGAGCAACCTGAAGAAAGCAGTTCAGTTCCAACACTGGCTGCCTAACCTGCTTATACCGTGTCCCGAACGACTGAGCTCTGATATGACTACTTTTCTTGGTTAAGCTCATCTTGGCCCCAACACCGTGGGCATGCTCTGCAGTAGACGAGTGCATGCCCCTGCCCACACCATGACCCTAAAGCCTGGAGTTTTAACTTAGCAGGCTTCACTAGGATAGAGCCCTGAGGGGGCTCCTGGAGAGAAGATAGGCAAACAACCTGGAGGCTGACTCTGGAAAAAACATTCGGAAAGAAACACCTGCCTTCCTGAGAGACAGCGATGCCTCTCTAGAGACAAGGAAGCTGGTAAGCATCATTTACCACCTCCACCTCTCAGCATAAACACAGAACCCCCTGCGGGAAGCAGTGTAGCGGGTACCCTGGATGCTCAACTTGCTTAGTTGAAGCCTCACACCTTCTCACTCAGTCTTGCCACGGCCCCTGGGAGTCAGGCCTCTCATCCAAAATATCAGCAAAAATTCCCCTCCCACAATATATTTCCTAGAGTTTTTCAGGGCCTCAGTGGTGGTGGAGGTGGTGACAGGTCACATTTCACAAGCATCAAAAGCACACCCAGTTAAAACTTACCACACTCAGGCCAGAGATCAAACACTGACCACTGCATACAAAGAGAAGCTCTGAAAATGAATGGACTGAAGAATAGTAAAGGGAGAACGCAACAACATAGTATATGCAACATACAATGGAAGCACTTCTTTAAGCATGGGCATGACATGGCATGTTCTTCATAAAGCCATTATTTTAATGAGCAATAAACATAACTGACTTCTCTATTAGCCAGAAGAAAGAGGCAGAGAAATAGACAAAAATGAGAAAACAGAAGAATTTATCCCAACTGAAAGAACAAGATCCAAGCAAAACATATAAGTAACATACCTGATGGAAAATTTAGAGCAACAATCATAAGGGTATTCACTCAGATTGAGAAAAGAATGGAAGCCATGAGTGTTACCATTACCACAAATATAAAAGCATAAAAAAAGATTCAAATATAAACAATGGAGGAAACAAGAGGAGAAATACATCTGATGCAATGAATAGCAGTCTGGAAGAAGCAGAGGAATGAGTGACAAAATAATGGAAGCAATGAAACTGAACAAAAGAGAGGAAGACTCATGAAACAGAAGAATAGACAGGAAACTCAGTATCTCCCTCAAACATAGTAACATTCATAATATGGAAGTCCCAGAAAGACAACAGAGAAAAGACACAGAAAAAAAATTTAAGAAATAATAGCTTAAAGCAACCCTAATTTGGAAAATGAAAATGCATTCAGATCCAGGAGTCACAGAGAATTCCCATCAAAATCAACAAAAGCAGGCCAACACCAAGACATATTGCAATTAAATTTGCAAAATATGGCGATAAACAAAGCTGAAGGTGTCATAATCCCAGATTCCAAAATATGCCACAAAGCTGTAGTAATCAAAACAGTATGGTATTGGCACAAAAATAAAACATAAACCAATAGAACAGAATAAATAGTCCAGAAATAAACTCACACTTTTACGATCAAATAAAGGCAAAAGAGCCAAAAGCATACAATGGTGGAAAAAGACAATCTCCTCAACAAATAGTGATGGGAAAATTGAACAGCTCTATGCAAAAGAATAAAACTGAACCACTTACATATGACACTCACAAAAATAAACTTGAAATGGATCAAAGACCTAAATACAATATCTAAAACAAATTCTGAGAAGAAAACATATCCAAAATATATAGAGAAACTTATACAAGTCAACACCAAACACACACAAATAATCCAACTTGAAAATTGACAGAATATGCAGATGTTTTATAAACACATTAAAAGATACTCAACATCACTAGTCATCAGAGAAATGTAAACTAAGACCATAATGAGATATCATTTTACACTTGTCACAATGGCTAATATAAAAAACACAAGAAATAACAAGTGTTGGTGAGTATGTGGAGAAAAGGGAACCTTTGTGCCCTGTTGGTGGGGATGCAAATTCATGCAACCGCTGTGGGCACCGGTTATCCACAGTATGGAGAACCTGAAGAAATTAAAAATACAATTACCACGTGATCCAGTAGTTACACTATAGGATATTGGCCCAAAGAAAATGAAAACACTAATTCAAAAAGATGTATCCACCCCTGTTTGTTGAAGCATTTATTTACAATTCCCAAATAAGGAAGCATCCCAAGTGTCCATCCATAGATAAATGGTAAAGAAGATGTGGTACATATATAGTAGGAAATATTTTTTTTATTTTTTATTGGAGTTCGATTTGCCAACATATAGAATAACACCCAGTGCTCATCCTGTCAAGTGCCCCCCTCAGTGCCCGTCATCCAGTCACCCCAACCCCCTGCCACCTCCCTTTCCACCACTCCCTGTTCATTTCCTAGAGTTAAGTTTTTCTCATGTTTTCGACCATAAATGAATGAAAACTTGTCATTTACAACAGTACGGATGGACTTAGAGTGTATAATGCTAATTTAAACATCAGAAAAAGACAAATGCCACATGGTTTTATGCATGTGGAATTTAAAAAACAAATATACAAAGGAAAAAAGAGTCACAAACTAAAAAAAAAAAAAAAAAAAAAAAAAAGGCTTAAATACAGAGAAGAAACAGGTAGTTGCCAGAGGACACAGGCGGGAGGATAGATAAATAAAATGGATTAAGAATACACTTATTTGGGCAGCCCCGGTGGCGCAGCAGTTTAGCGCCTCCTTCAGTCCAGGGCGTGATCCTGGAGACCCAGGATCTAGTCCCATGTCAGGCATCCTGCATGGAGCCTGTTTCTCCCTCTGCCTGTGTCTCTGACTCTCTCTCTCTCTGAATAAATAAATAAATCTTAAAAAAATAATAATACACTTATTTAAGGAACACTGAGAAATGTATAGATTTCTTGTATCATTATATTGAACACCTGAAGTTAATATAATGAAGATAAATTTACTTCCATAAAAATTTTAAAAATAAAATGGTTTCAGGAGATAAAATCAGGAACTCTCATGTCCTACAATATGTTGTAAATTGCAGACCTAAGTAAGAAACAGAACTTTCAAGTGGATACTACTTTAGTCCCTCCAACCCCCAGCATAAGGTAGAGAGCTTTGCTCCTTTCCTTGCAACAGCCTAGCCCATGAAAAATATTTACAACTCAGCCAATGAAAATCCACTATACTTCAAATTTCTGGTCTCCTCCAATAGACTTCTTGTTTATAAAAGATTCTGACAACTCTTACTTTTCCTGTATAAATTAATTTTTCTCTCTTTTGTTCTCCAGACATGCCATGGCTTCACCTTGGCTTGTGTGTGCCCCGGATGGGAATTCTCTGCTGTTCCCAAATAAACACATTTTTGCTGGTAAAGTAACTGGATGTTTCAAGATTAACACACCTATAAACCATTCTACTGGACTTTTTTTTCTCCTTTGGATTCCCTTTCCCCAGCTCTCTTCATGCTAAATTCTTTATCTCTCTTTTTTGAAAGATTGTATTTATTTAGTTATGAGACACAAAGAGAGGCAGAGACATAAGCAGAGGGAGAAGCAGGCTCCTTGCAGGGAGCCCAATGCAGGACTCAATCCAAGAACCCTGGGATCATGCCCTGAGCCAAAGGTGGATGCTCAATCATTGAGCCACCAAGGTGTTCTGACCTGAGTTGTTCTTGTTTAGCATTGTCTTGGCTGGTTTTTTTTATCCCTTGAATATTTAATAGCTTTTCAAATTAATTATAAATTTAATATTTATTGAGACTGCAATGAATCTATACTTCCATTTCTGTCTTTATCTCTTCTATCTCTATCAATCTCTGTATCTGTCTCTAATCAGTATCTCAGACAGTTTCATTTTTTTTTTGTTGCTTGCTCTTCCTTTTTTTTTAAATAATAAATTTATTTTTTATTGGTGTTCAATTTGCCAACATACAGAATAACACCCAGTGCTCATCCCATCAAGCGCTCCTCTCAGCGCCCGTCACCCATTCACCCCCACCCCCCGCCCTCCTCCCCTCCCACCACCCCTAGTTCGTTTCCCAGAGTCAGGAGTCTTTATGTTCTGTCTCCCTTTCTGATATTTCCTACCCATTTCTTCTCCCTTCCCTTCTATTCCCTTTCACTATTATTTATATTCCCCAAATGAATGAGAACATATAATGTTTGTCCTTCTCTGATTGACTTATTTCACTCAGCATAATACCCTCCATTTTTAACTCAATTTATATCATGTTGAAGTATCTTAAGATAAAGTCCAGTGTCTTTGTATTCTATTCCTCAGTATATCATCATAAACAGTGAAAACAGGACACCACTGCTTACACTGAGCACTTTCATATACAACACTCCAAATCTCAGCAGTTCATACTGTAAATGTAAATATTTACATCTGTTTATTAAAAGTAGTATTTCTCTATCTTTGCTGTTGAGCAGACAGCTGTTAATTTAACTGTCATGACTAAGTAATCTCTTTATTCTGTAGCTCATTTTGTACTTTTTTGCTTATATTTGCTGTTATGCAATTTCACCATGAGATATCTACTTCTGGTTATCTATTTATTTATTCTGCTAGGGAGTTATTAGGTATCTTTTATACCTCTATCCCTTACCAGTTCTGGAAAATTATCTGCAATTATAACTTATCACTACCAGGAACCCTGGAAATGTGTTCAAGTGACATATGTTTTTATAACATATGACATGCTTCCTTTTGCAAATTTTCTTTTCTTTTTTTTAACATTTTATGTATTTATCTGAGAGCAATTGAGAGCAAGAGAGATCACAAGGGAGAGGGAGAAACAGAATCCATTGGAAACCTTGTGCTTTGCTGGTGGGAATGTAAAATGCTGCAACCACTTTGTTTCTTTGTTTGTTTTAGTTTCAGAGGTAAAATTTAGTGATTGATCAGTTGCATATAACACCCATTGCTGATTACATCAAGTGCCATCCTTAATGTCCATCACTCAATTATCCCTCCTTTCCCACAAACACACCTTCCCTCCAGTAACCTGTTTGTTTCATAGAGTTCAACTTCTCTTATGGCTTGCTTCCCTCTCAATTTTCATCTTGTTTTAGTTTTCCTTTCTTTCCCTTATGCTCTTCTGTCTATTTCTTAAATTCTACATGTGAGTGAAATCATATGGCATTTGTCTTTCTCTCACTGATTTATTTCACTAAGCATAATACGCTCTAGTTCCATCCATGTGGCAAAAGGCAAGATATCATTATATATATTATATATTATATATTATATATTATATATAAATATATATATTTGGAATTCAATTTGCCAACATATAGTATAACACCCAGTGCTCATCCTGTCATGTGCCCCCCTCAGTGCCTGTCACCCAGTCACCCTATCCCCTGCCCACCTCCCCTTCCACTGCCCCTTGTTCATTCCCTAGAGTTAGGAGTTTCTCATGTTCTGTCACCCTCTCTGATTTTTCCCACTCATTTTCTCTCCTTTCCCTTATAATCCCTTTCACTATTTTTTATATTCCCCATATGAATGAAACCATATGATAATTGTCCTTCTCTGACTGACTTACTTCACTCAGCATAATACCCTCCAGTTCCATCCACATCGAAGCAAATGGTGGATATTTGTCATTTCTAATTGCTGAGTAATATTCCATTGTATATATAGACCACATCTTCTTTATCCATTCATCTTGTGATGGACACCGAGACTCCTTTCACACTTTGGCTATTGTGGACATTGCTGCTATACACATTGGGGTACAGGTGTCTCGGCCTTTCACTGCATCTCTGTCTTTGGGGTAAATCCCTAGCAGTGTAATTGCTGGGTAGTATGGTAGCTCTATTTTTAACTCTTTGAGGAACTTCCACACAGTTTTCCAGAGTAGCTGCACCAGTTCACATTCCCACCAACAGTGCAAAAGGTTCCCCTTTCTCCACATCCTCACCAACATTTGTTGTTTCTGGTCTTGTTAATTTTCTCCATTCTCACTGGTGTGAGGTGGTATTCCCTTGTGGTTTTTATTTGTATTTCCCTGATGGCAAGTGATCCGGAGCATTTTCTCATGTGCTTGTTGGTCATGGGAAAATGTCTATGCTACTCAGGGTAATTTACACATTCAGTGTAATTCCTATCAAAATACCATGGATTTTCTTCAGAGAGTTGGAAAAAATAATCTAAGATTTGTGTGGAATCAGAAAAGACCCCGAATAGCCAGGGGAATATTAAAAAAGAAAACCAGAGATGGAGGCATCACAATGCCAGATTTCAGGTTGTACTACAAAGCTGTGGTCATCAAGACAGTGTGGTACTGGCACAAAAACAGACACATAGATGAATGGAACAGAAGAGAGCACCCAGAAATGGGCCCTCAACTCTATGGTCAACTAATATTTGACAAAGCAGGAAAGACTATCCACTGGAAAAAGGACAGTCTCTTCAATAAATGGTGCTGGGAAAATTGGAGAGCCACGTGCAGAAGAAAGAAACTAGACCACTCTCTTATACCATACACAAAGGGAAACTCAAAATGGATGAAAGATCTAAATGTGAGACAAGGATCCATCAAAATCTAGAGGAGAACACACTCAACACCCTTTTTGAACTTGGCCATAGTAATGTCTTGCAAGAGACATCTATGAAGGCAAGGGAAAAGAAAGCAAAAATGAATTATTGGGACTTCATCAAGATAAAAAGTTTCTGCACAGCAAAAGAAACAGTCAACAAAACTAAAAGACAACCTACAGAAGGGGGTGAAGATATTTGCAAATTACATATCAGATAAAGGGCTAGTATCCAAGATCTATAAAGAACTTATTAAACTCCACACCCAAGAAATAAACAATCTAATCATGAAATGAGCAGAAAACATGAACAGAAATTTCACCAAGATATTATTCTTTTTGATGGCTGATAGATAGATGATAGATAGATAGATAGATAGATAGATAGATAGATAGATGATAGATAGATAGATAGATAATGGTGTATAAACCATGACATATACCATTATATATACCATTATATAAATCAGGTATATATATAAACCTCTTTGTGTATTCATCTGTCAATGAATATCTGGGGTCTTCCACAGTTTAGCTATTGTAGTCATTGCTATCACAAACATTGAGGTGCAGGTGCCTCTTCAAATCATTATGTTTGTATCCTTTGGATAAATATCTTTGCTGGATCATAGGGTAGTTCTATTTTTAACTTTGAGGACCCTCCACAGTGTTTTCCAGAGTGGCTGCACCAGTTTTCATTCCCAAAAGTGTAAGAGGGTTGCCCTGTCTCTGCATCCTCACCATCTTCTGTTTCCTGAGTTGTTCATTTCAGCCATTCTGACAGGTGTGAGGTGGTAACTCATTGTGGTTTGATTTATAGAGCAGCAGCCACTTTTGAGAATAGCTTGGTATTTCCTCAAAAAGTTAAGCATAGAATTAAGCTGTCATTCATCCATTACATTTCTAGGTATATATCCAAAGAAAATGAAAGCAGGGACTCATATACTCTTAATCAATGTTCATAGCATTATTATTAACAATAGCTAAAAAATGAAATCAACCCAAATGTGCATCAACAGAGGAATAGATTTTTTAATGTGATATTTAAGACAATGTGATATTATTCAGTCTTAAAAATGAATATATTTCTGATATAGGCTACCACATGGATGAATACTGAAAACATTATGCTAAGTGAAATAAGCATAAAAATACGGTGTGATTCAATTCTTATGAGGTACCTAGCTAGAATAGACAAATTCACAAAGACAGAAAGTAGACTAGAAATTAACAGGGTCTTGGAGCAGAGGAATAATGAGTTATTGTTTAAAGGATATAGAAGTTTTATTTGGGATGATGAAAAAGTTCTTGACATTGATGGTTGTGATAATTATACAGCATTGGGAATGCATTTAATGCCTCTAAATTGTACACCTAAAAAGTCATTAAAACAATGTTCTATATATTTTATCACAATAAAAATTCTTTAAATTACTTATTTAATAACATAGTGAACATTTAAATACAAACTAATGGGCTATTAATTAAAAGTAATTATGATGAGTTACAAAGTATGTCAAGTATTCTGATATTAGAGAAATAATAATAAAGTATATTTACAACATGTCATAATTGGGAAAGACATATTTTAGTAAAAACAAATTGGAGTTTTACAGTTCATTTAGAGAAGTGACTACATATCTTACATTGATACAAATTCATTGAGCGATTATAAAATATACTAATATGACTATATATAGTCATACATATATGCAAATATATACACATGAATACATATACATATGTAGATGTGTATATACATGTATATATGCATGAATATAGCAGCAATACTTTTTTGAGGAAAAAAGGTATCTCCACATATCTATCTCTCACAAAATACTGATATGTAAGGAAATAAAACTCATAATGTTGTCAATTCCAAAAGTATTTAAGACACATCACTGCACAAGAGGGGTTGAAATGCCCTAAAATTTTACAGTATGCATACAGAACACATCTTGTATATCATATACCACTGAAATTTCTCAAGATCACACCTGTTCCTTCTTCCATCACTGCTGCAGCACCAGTTTTGTTCTTAGCCATACAGCTTCAAGCAGCTATACCAGATGGGGCCTTATCTTTACCAGATGTCCTTTCCTGCCCTTTACCATAAAGGAGCTACCAGGGTAGGATTTTCTGTTTGTGGGCATAGCCTGAAGCAAAACATCATAAGGAGCCTGGAACCTGGTGAACAGATGCTACTCCCTTTCTTCTTGAAGCAAAGTGCTAAGTGCATCTGAACTGACTTCTCCAGGGTCCTTGGAGGGAATCTCCATAGACTTGGTGGCTGCTATCACAACAGATTCCCTTGTAAGAGACCCTCTTTTTCTCCCTGTTTTACCCTCCATTCCTCCCTGGCCATCTTTCTGGCTTTCTGGATCACATTCCTCAATAAAATACTTGGAATTCAGAAATACTGAAGTAAATAACTTCGTAAGATAAATTTTTCTGGGAAGCCCAGGCTAAGGCATGTCTTATATTTAAGTAATTTAATAGCAGTTATCACAATTGTACCCCAATCTTTAACAAGTAGGAGGCTCTGAAAGAAACTTTTCTAAAGTATCAAAATAACAATTAAAAAAAACTCCTCAGATGGCCATACTAGAAGAATTGTATTATTTTTCTCTTCTTTCTATAGAAAATAACATTGTCTTATAAAATGCAATTAGAGAACATGAAGCTCAAAACTATTAGGAAAAGGGCAGCCCCGGTCGTGCAGCGGTTTAGCGCCACATGCAGCCTTGGGTGTGATCCTGGAGACCCAGAATCGAGTCCCACATCAGGCTCCCTGCATGGAGCCTGCTTCTCCCTCTGCCTGTGTCTCTGCCTCTCTCTCTCTCTCTCTCTCTCTCCTCTGTGTGTGTGTGTGTGTCTATGAATAAATAAATAAAATCTTTTAAAAAACTGTTGGGAAAAGCAGTGAAAATGGTGTGTCAAGCAGTTAAATGATAACAAGATTAAGTTTGTGTTTTTCTGGATTTCTTTTGGATATTTATCTGCTTTCTAAGTGTACTATCTGAAGCGATTTCTTTTTTTTTCACCTGAAGAAGATATTTATCTGTATCTAGTTATGTGAGAATGATTTTGTAAACTTTTTCTTAAAGAAGACTCCCCAAATTACATATACATAAGGATCAGAAAACATAAAATTCAACCCTCATTTATGAACACAACCAGGAGAGGTAAATGTGAGCTGTGTGATAAAGAGACAAGAGGGAGGTAGAAGCACCACAAAGTCCTATAACCAAGGATTTCTTCCCCCTAGAGTAGAGAGTAAGCACTTGTTGGAATACTGGTAAATATATGAAAAATTATTTTATTACTCTTCAGATGACTCAAAGATTTCATTTTTTATTCCTTTTCATTGTTGACCTGTATATTTCAAATGTCTTCCAATGGTGAAGATTTTGTTGTAACTCCTTACAATTCATTACAAGTTATAAAAAACACAAGATCATTTACATACCAAGTGGATACTTTAGAAACAATGTCACAAAAATATTTACTACAGCTCTTCCTTAGCAGGATTTTTCTTAAATCCTTGAAGAGAGAAAATCATAAGGATTGGAAATGTTAAAATGGAAAGAAACTTCCAAATTAGTTCCATGAAAAAAAGTGAATTAATCATCAAAATAATTAATTTTGGTGTAGTGTGTCACAGTCTGATTTATATGGGGACAGATTAATTATTGTAACTTTGTAAATTGAAAGATACAGATGCAATGAAACGCCAGGCCACCTGCACCCCGATGTTTCTAGCAGCAATGTCCACAATAGCCAAACTGTGGAAGGACCCTCGGTGTCCATCGACAGATGAATGGATAAAGAAGCTGTGGTCTATGTATACAATGGAATATTACTCAGCCATTAGAAATGACAAATACCCACCATTTGCTTCGACATGGATGGAACTGGAGGGTATTATGCTGAGTGAAATAAGTCAATCGGAGAAGGACAACATTATATGGTGTCATTCATTTGGGGAATATAAAATATAGTGAAAGGGAATAAAGGGGAAAGGAGAAAAAATGAGTGGGAAATATCAAAAAGGGAGACAGAACATGAGAGACTCCTAACTCTGGGAAATGAACTAGGAGTGGTGGAAGGGGAGGTGGGCGGGGGCTGGGGGTGACTGGGTGACGGGCACTGGGGGGGCACTTGATGGGATGAGCACTGGGTGTTATTCTATATGTTGGCAAATTAAACTCCAATAAAAAATAAATTTCTGAAAAAAATAAATGTATGAAAAACAGGTTATGTTTCTTGAAAACATAAAAACTAAAAACATTGAAACTAAAAAAAAAAGAGTGAAAGAGATGATTACATCTATATTAACTGTGTAATTGTAGGCTAGGGATGACGTGCCACTGGGACTGATTCTGATGTCAATTATTCTTCCACACCGAAGTATTGGTCTAACCTGATGATTCAAGCTTTCATATTTAAGTTGCATGATCTCTTTGTTTTTAGTCAGCTACATAATGCAGCTGGTGCCAACTTTCCTTGCACATCTTCATTAAGGACTCAGGATGATCCATCTCTAGGTCCTCAATCTATTTGCCTATTCTTTCCTTTTTTAAAGCATCTAACACTAGTTAGAGACTAACCTTTATCTTTATGTCAACAAAATGCAATCCCATGCTCAAGCTTCAGAAATGCTTCATTGTTTGAATCTATAATCACTCTCTGCCTTCACTTCTTTGTTTCTGCTTTTCTTCTGTCCTCTTTCTTTGCGTTCCTTTACAATACAAGCTTTCAGTTTGAAAGATTTGATTCATATCTCTTAGTTACCCATGTCTAACAAAAAAATGAGAAATCCCATTTGTTATGTCAGTTCTGTAAGATTTTTCTCTGGACAGTAGATATTTGATCTTCAGTTCTGACCATCTGATTTAGAGGAGGCTACTGTGTCAGGTAAGTAACTTTGAGCACTTTCTTGTTAATCAATTATGAGATGTTTGAAATAATTGATTCTGGACTTAGTTTTGGAAAGCCAGTTCAAGCTAGGGATTTATCAAAGAATATTGAGGTTGATAACCCTCAGCATTCTAATTATAGATATTATGGATCAGTGTTACTCATGTAAATTTTATAACGTTTGATTTCATTTATTCTCTTAACTGAAGTGATAAAGTCAAATTTCTATTGTGTGTATCAGAATGTTGGTTATTTTTCTGACCAGAGAATTCTTAATGGATTTATTACAATATAAATATTCAACAAAGCTTTGTCTCTTGAAAGACTATATTCATTTATATAATTTTGAAGTGTTTATAGGGACAGGAATTTATCAATTTGTTTATACTAGCCCATCTCCTCAGGTAACTCATGAATTTCTTTAAAGATGATTTAGGTAGGAAGATCCTACATTTTCTGCTCTAAGGAACTGCTCCACAATACTTTCTTATTTTATACTTAGAAATTGTAGGAGGCAGGTAAGACAGAAAATATGAATGGCTTATCAGATATTCAGAGGCTCACAAATGATGAAGATAGAATGTGAAAACTGGTTTCTGATTCTAAATGTTGTATAATGTTCACAGTATTACATCCCAAATGCTAAGAAAAATAGATTTCAAGGGTGGAAATAGGGGAAGTCCTCAGTAGAACTGTTTTTTGAGATTTAGCTGAGAAGATTATCATGCTTTTGGTCTGTTTGTCAAAAGATGGATGGACCTTTGATTTTGATTATTAATAATTAATAGTCTTTTGAATAAAGATTCTCCAAATTATTCTACTTTATTTTTTTAAGTTTTTATTTAAATTCCAGTTACTTAACATTAGTGTATTATTAATTTCAGGTGTACAATTTGGTGATTCAACACTTATATACAATTCCCACCATTCGTCACAAGTGTACTCCTTAATCCCCATCACTTATTTAGAAAAAAGTTTTTATTCAAAAATTAGAAGTGAAGCTTTATGAGAAAAACCTGCTGGAGAAGAAACAGAATGAAATAGATTAAACGAAGATTAAATGACTTATGGTAGAGGTCATCTTTTCTCCTTGTTTGTCCAGGTCACTTCCTATTTATGTGAGTTGTCCTCATGTCCTTTCTGGTCCATCCTTTTAGCACCTCAAACAACTGAATTATATGGTAAGTAAGCATTGTGTCAGTCTTTGACACAGGGAAGCATTTGACAACAGAATAACAAATTTAAAAAAAAGAAGAAAAGGAAAAAAAATCTAGTTATCCTTTATTGGATATGCTATTCTTGGAGAGAATAGATATGGAAAAGACAGGGTAAAATTTAAAAATTCAATTATCACTGCTATTACAGTTTTGCTTAGGACTAACCTAAGACTCATCCATTTTTCAGTACCCATTTTTCATACCAGCATTTTCACATGCAACATGTGTGAAATTTTATTTCACCTATGATGATGTGTTCTCTGTATCAATAGAAAGAAGTAGTGGACCTCAGTGAGGTTATCCCTATTCCTCATTCATCTTTTAAATTGCTTATTTGAGTAAGTAGAAGCCATAGTCCTAAAGTTTTCAACAAAAAGCAAAATAGATTTTATATGTATTAAATTATGACACATTTAAAAATTATGGGAGCTGTATTAAACTAGAATTATACATTAATCACAGACCTGTATAAGGAATAATTTCCAATCCAAACTCAGATTTCAAAGGGACAAAATAAATGTTTTAACAACATTATAGTTTAGACATGTTGGTCTAAAAATTTAAAAAAAGTTATAATTGCAAGCAATACTTTAGGTAAAATCATTGCAATAAATATTATACATAAAAATGTCCTTATCCTTTAATGAAAAATGCTAATTTGGGAGAAATCTCCAAAAACAGAAAAGGGCAAGGATCATGACCTTGAAATATATCTATAGGATAATACACTGCACACAAACTTACAAGCAATGTGAACGTCAACCAATTGAGGAATAAGTAAATGCATGTTACATCATTCACCCATAATCATGTTTTGGGTAAAGACTGTACATTTATGTAGAAATGTCACAATTAATAGCATTTAACACTATTACATATATTAAAAAGTTAAAAGTGCACTAAGATTTAAAAATATGCATAGACATATAAATAGTTATTATCTGGGGACATGGAGTATTCCAGCTGACTCTTTTCCATTTCCTTATTTTCCCCACATTATTTAATGTTGTTTTACTGCTTTATGATTTTTATAATTCAGGTCATGAGTCAACATTGACAGAATGAGAGGAAGATGCTTTTAAGAACTGAAGAGTTATGGACTTGCTGAAATCTTCCTTTCCCTTTGTGAGGAATGCTGGGGGGTTCTCTAGGGTCTTATTAGTGAGTTTCAGCACCATATATACTCATGGTCAGGGCTGGGGACACCTGTGCCCTGAAAAGGAAATTTTGGGGCCCATTGGTCTCTCTCGGGCTTTAATGTTCCCCTTGGACCAATACTTGTCACTGTGTGTGGTCTCTATTAGCCAACTACCAATCTCTGAATTTATAGTGAAATAATGAGCAGAACCCTCTAAGGAGATGGTTCTTATTGAACTTCTGTTGGGTAGGGCTGAATGGGCATTTCCTTCTCTCCACCTTCTGGATTGCCTCTAAATATCTGCTTTTAATTTCCCCAGTGTTTGAACACAACGGAGACAAAAATAAAGACAGAAACAGAACAAGGACTCACATTAAGAAATAGTTGGTGAAAGCTTTGATGTAAACTAACAATTATTTCAAGAAAGAGAAAGCAAAAATCTGTAAAGATATGATGTAGACCTCATTAATAAAATTCTACTGAGAATTTACTTTATATAGTTACAGATCTATCTGTTGTGACAGTTTTGGTGAAATATACAGGGGGACCTGATATGAACTTCTCATGAACTAGCTGCTAGATTTTTAGCTCCTATTGCCCTCTTCCCTGCTCTCTTCATGATCTCCATTATACATCAGGCAGAGAGAAGTCAAAATCCCAAAGGTTTTAATAAAAAAACATTCTTCTAGTGCACCTACAGTAATACATACTGTAGCCGTTCTTTCTGTGCTTCAGTTCTAGTCTCCTTGAAGGTGGGAGACTTGTACAGTCCTTTAGGTCCTTTCAGAATTTAAAATTCACTCACACAATGTGCCTCAGGAAATATTTTTGGAATGAATAAATTGATCTCTACTTAGGCTTATTGAAAAAAAAAAAAGCTTAGAGTAATTATTCTGCCACTGGTAAACTAAAGCCATGTGCTCCTGAGAATGTCTCCTAACCTCAGTCTCATTTTTTTTTCACGAGTAGGATGTATAAAGCAGTGGTGTAGTATTCCATAGGGTTGTTAAATACACTAATTAACAATATATATGAATCACTAAGCAGAAAACACTGTTGTTAATGTGTTCTTACTGCTATTGACAGGTGAATGTGTACTGAGGTAACATCACGTTTTGTTGTTGTTGTTTTTTTTTTTTCTTATTTACTGTTACACTTAATGTTTTGTTCAGTTCTTTATAATTTGCAGTGTATCCAATTCTGGGTGACTCAATCAGACGGAAATACTTAGAGCCACCATATTCTGGGAAAAGGGAAGTACTCTCCAGCAGAAATCTGAAAGAAGCCACAGAGGTAATTAATTTTTTTTTTTACTTAAATTCCAGTTAGTTAACATACTGTGTAATATTAGTTGCAGGTGTAAAATTTAGTGATTCAACACTTCTATATGACACGTGATGCTCAACAGTTTAGTCACCATCATCTATTTCACCCATCTCCCTCCCCCCACCCCTGTAACCATCCTTCCCTCTGGTAACCATCAGTTTGTTCTCTGTAGCTAAGAGTCTATTTCTTAATTTGCTTCTCTTTATTTTCCTCTGCTCATTAGTTTTGTATCTTAAATTCTATATATGAATGAAATCATACGGTATTTGTCTTTCTATGACTGACTTATTATCACTTAGCATAATACTGTCTAGCACAGAGATAATTTTACATTTTCTAGTAGCCATATCAAAAATATAAAAAGAAACACGTAAAAAAAAAATAAATAAATAAATAAAATAAAAAAAAATAAAAAGAAACACGTGAAATTAGACTTAGTCTATGCTATTGTACTGAATACATCCAAAATATTTTCATTTCAGCACATAACCAATATAGTATTTTTAACGATATATATTGCATTTTTTCCACATGAATCTTAAATTCTTAATGTAATTTGTACTCTCAGAATATCTCCATTCAGAACACCCATATTGCAGATCTTCAATAGCCTCATGTAGTTTATGTCTATCATACTGGACAGGGAAGGTCTATATGATGCTAATAGAAACTGTCCAAAAAGCCTACCTGTTCATAAATATGTTAAACTATATTTTAACTGAAATAGCTATATATACATAATTAAACTTTAGGTTTGAGCAGAAAAATCTCTCTTTGGGAGACAATGATCTCTAGTATTATTTAAAATAATTATAGGTTTTTTTCCTCTTTTTTTTTCTTTTTTCTTTTGTATATTTTTTTTTTACTGGAGTTCGATTTGCCAACATATAGCATACCACCTAGTGCTCATCCCATCATGTGCCCCCTTCAGTCCCCTTCACCCAGTCACCCCATCCCCCTGCCCACCTCCCCTTCCACTACCCCTTGTTCATTTCCCAGAATTAGGAGTCTCTCATGTTTTGTCACCCTCTCTGATTTTTCCCACTCATTTTCTCTTCTTTCCCCTGTAATCCCTTTCACTATTTCTCATATTCCCAGTATGAGTGAAACCATATAATGATTGTCCTTCTCCAATTGACTTACTTCACTCAGCATAATACCCTCCAGTTCCATCCACGTCGAAGCAAGTGGTGGGTATTTGTCGTTTCTAATGGCTGAGGAATATTCCATTGTATACATAGACCACATCTTCTTTATCCATTCATCTTTCCATGGACACCGAGGCTCCTTCCACAGTTATTGTGGACATTGCTGCTATGAACATTAGGGTGCAGGTGTCTCTGTCTTTCACTGCATCTGTATCTTTGGGGTATATCCCCAGTAGTGCAATGACTGGATCGTAGGGTAGCTCTATTTTTAACTCTTTGGGGAACCTCCACACAGTTTTCCAGAGTGGTTGTACCAGTTCATATTCCAACCAACAGTGCAAGAGCGTTCCTTTTTCTCCACATCCTCACCAACATTTGTTTCCTATCTTGTTAATTTTCCCCATTCTCACTGGTGTGAGGTGGGATCTCATTGTGGTTTTGATTTGTATTTCCCTGATGGCCAGTGATGCAGAGCATTTTCTCATGTGGTTGTTAGCCATGTCTATGTCTTCTTTGTTATTCAATAGTTATTGCTCCCATTTCATTAGTCATGTTAATGAGTGATAGGTATTAATCAGTACTTTTCTGCTAGAAGGAAAATGCATACTACTTGACCCTAAACCTTTTCCCTTTGATTATCTTTTTTTCCTAATAATTCTTAGATTGTTTCTTAGAGTTCAGAGCTTTTATTTTTAGTTCAACATAGAATCATTATTTGCAAATATCCAAGACCTAATAAATATCAGCTAAGCACTCTAAATCTTCAATGTACAAATGCTTCAAGAATAGTATAAATTAGTGCTTATAGCAGCATTATTTACAATAGACAAATTATGGAAACAGACCAAATGTCTATACATAGATGAATGGATAGTAGAATTAGATTTTTTTTAAAAAAAGAATAGTGTAAATTAGGTAAAATAGGTCAAAGTGGTTACCCTTTCATAGGCAAATTATATTCTCTTAATCAATGGTTTTCAAATTGAATTTTGACTGTGAAAACTAGACCCTAATGTAGGGAGAGAAATATAATATACATACATATTATATATATTAGTATATATATATATATATATATATATATATATATATATATATATATATAGTGGGAATTTTGTCCTTTCTTTTCCCACTGCTCCATTCTTATTAAATCAGACAAGTCTAAATTTTTCTCTTGTATATGTATTTTCCTCACTGTAAGATTATGTTTTAGCAAAAAGAAAGGCAAAAATATGTTTTTCTTAAATAAATGAAGGAATTAATTAATTCATATTCTTGAGCCAAAGAACATAAAATTGTTTCACCATGACCTCTAAGTTTAAAAGTAATGGTGAATCAAGTCTATCATCCTTGAGGGAGTGGTTGTATGGTGTGGCATACATAATTCTTCAGAGAATGTTCTTCCAGGAAGTTGAAATTTTTGAGCTTCATGAATGGGATAGATCAATCTTAGGGCTCAAAGGTAAAGACTACTATCTCAAAGCAACCCATGGTCCCAAATATTAGGAAAAGGGGGAAATTACAAGATGAGATGTGATGATTTGTCTTGATTTTGTCCATCATAATGTTTTAAATAAACCAACTATTTATCTTCTGTGCCCAAATTTCTCTACCATATCCATGTCATTTTAGTATAACTCACAGAGCCATGGAGCTGGGCAACTATTCCATGTATGCTGACTTTGTTCTCCTGGGCTTGTTCAGCAACACCCGTTTTCCCTGGCTTCTCTCTGCCCTCATCCTCTTGGTCTTTGTCATCTCCATAGCCAGCAACACCATCATGATCATTCTCATCCACATGGACTCCCACCTCCACACCCCCATGTACTACTTGCTCAGCCAGCTCTCCCTTATGGATATCTTGTACATTTCTACCATTGTGCCAAAGATGCTGGTTGACCAGATAGTGGGCCAGAGGGCCATATCCTTTGCAGGATGCACTTCCCAGCACTTCATTTACTTGACCTTGGCAGGGGCTGAGTTTTTCCTCTTAGGATTAATGTCCTATGACCGCTATGTAGCCATCTGCAACCCTCTGCGCTACCCTGTCCTTATGAGTCGAAAGGTCTGCTTGTTAATTGTGGTGGCAGCCTGGCTGGGAGGGTCCATAGATGGCTTCCTGCTCACTCCAGTGACCATGCAGTTCCCTTTCTGTGCCTCTCGAGAAATCAATCACTTCTTCTGTGAGGTCCCTGCTCTTCTGAAGCTCTCCTGTACTGACACATCAACCTATGAAACAGCCATGTATGTCTGCTGCATCATGATGCTCCTCATCCCTTTCTCTGTCATCTCAGCCTCTTATACAAGGATTCTCATCACTGTTTATAGAATGAATGAAGCAGAAGGAAGGCGAAAGGCGGTGGCCACTTGCTCCTCACACATGGTGGTTGTCAGCCTCTTTTATGGTGCTGCCATGTACACCTATGTGTTGCCTCACTCTTACCATACTCCTGAGAAGGACAAGGCCGTATCTGCCTTCTACACTATCCTCACACCCTTGCTCAACCCACTCATCTATAGCCTCAGGAACAAGGATGTTAGCAGGGCTTTAAAGAAAACTCTGGGCAAGTGTTTGTCCTCAGGAAGTGTATCCACCTTCTAAAGAAATTTCATTTGCCTCATGCAATTTGAAGAAAAGAATACAAAACATTATCATTACCTCAAGATTTACATATTGGAAACTTAACAAGTCATTCACATGCCAGCAAGCAAAAGTGGGGTATTCTTGGGATTTGAAAAGCTGACTGCAGGATTTTGAGAAGTTAGCCTTTTTTTTTTTTTGGAAAGTATACGTGTTCTGAACAGTGGATAGCTTGAGTTGGAGTTGGAATAAAGTTGAGTTTTCGATAGCCACTGTCTGCTTTCCACAAAGCATGCATGCCATTGGAAATTATGAAGTTGCCTGTTTCTTGCAACGGTCAGTAATGGCAAAGGAAATGCTTATCTTCAGCTATTCCTTTTGACTTTCCCACCAGTCTCTTTCTTAGACAATTTACAAATTGACCATTTCAAAAGAAATCAACTGTCTAAATATTGTTTTTATTGTATTTCAAATGTTATTTCAATCTCTACAAACGATGTTGTTGCTATTCTACATTTAATTCAATCAAGTCAATATTGGCATTATTTGTTGAAAACAATGGTTTGGCTCTATGTTATTAACTTTTTCAACTGAATCTCATAAATAGGCTTGTAAACACAATAGCACACATCAACTTTTGGAGGAGGCCAGCAATTTTAATTCTTTCTCCTTAAAGTTTTACTAAAATCATCCTAGAATAATGAATTCAGTATTTTAAAAGTGTGGTTTTGAAGCATTGGTAAACAGGTATTGCTCCTATATTTTCTACCCCTCCTTGCCTCCGACTCTTAATGATATCATTTTAAAGGAGCAACCAGGGAAATTTGAAATAACATCTTTCTCACTGCATTTAAGTTGTCTGATGGTCTAACTTTTTATTTCTAACAATTCTTATGAAAAATAATAGGACTCTTTTGAGAGCTAAAGGTTGATTATTCTTTTGGAAATTAACATATTTATTATTCAATTATTGTTACTCACTTTTTAATATTCTCATATTCTTAAATTTAGCCTTATTTATTTATTTTAATAACTGTACTTTAACCAGTATTCTTTGGAGGAAGAGAAAATTATTTGTTTCTCTTCTGTTTTTCATGCTTTTCCTTACTTGACAAAATTCATTCTATTTTAGGTTCTCTGCTTTTCTAACATCCTGCTTTCTTATCTTAGAGCTTACTTACATTCCATTATCTATGAAGAAAATATTTTGCAACATAAAAAACAACATGTGTTTATATAAAACCTTATTTGAAAAATCTGTAAGTATTAGGGTGGCTTAAATGTGTATAGGCAAGTTCACTGGGAGTTAATATATGTTTTCAAAATTACATTGTTTTCATACTTTGAAAAAGAAAATGAGAAACATCTCATTATAGAGCTTTCAAAGACAACTTATTTTTCTATTTTGGATTTCCACAGATACAGTTGGATGATGGCATTGTTTCTTATCCTTAAATGTAGGCATCTGTCCTACATTTTCATCAATAACACTCAAATTGGAACCAATCCACTATAATCTGATATCCTAGGATTCCTCAACCTAGTTCTTCATTCTCTTTGAACTTTATTTTCTAACATCTGTGTCATGAAGAGAATGATTTGGATGAGGATTAGTCAGTTTAGGCCATTTTCTGTTTTGGAAATAGTGGATATGCATTATAAGTGAATTCTTGTAGGAAAGAATTAGAGAGGTTAGAAAAATTATATTCTCATTATGGACAAATTCTACCATTGTAACCCTTGTAAAATTCTAATTATAGATAAGTTTAGTATATAAAATTGAACAAAATAATTTATTGAATTCTTGTTTCTGAATTATTAAATTAGGATATTCTAACCTATTTATTTTTTAAAAAAATTTTATTTCTTTATTAATGAGAGACAAACACAGAGAGAGAGAGAGAGAGAGAGAGAGAGGCAGAGACATGGACAGATGGAGAAGTAGGCTCCATGCAGGGAGCCCTATGTGGGACTCAATCCCGGGACCCTGGGATCATGCCCTGAGCCAAAGGCAGATGCTAATCCACTGAGTCACCCAGGAGTCCCTTCTAACCTATTCCTTACCTCATAACAAATAAATATAGAGAATATGAGATTACCGGTGCAAAGCAATTTTGGCTTTGGAAGGTGCTATATGCCATGATGTATTATTATAATTAATTCATCACTATAGATCAGGGACAGTGAAACTTGCTTCCCTCAACCACTTCTATTGCAGTCTTGTTTCTTGACATTGCACTTAAAGCATAATTCTTTCTTGCAGAAATCAGATTACAGAGGGTAATCAATTCCTTCTAATTCCCACATAAGACCTCTAATAAAATATACAGAAATTTTTTTAAGGACTGTTATTAGTCTGAGTAGTCATTACACACACTTCTGATAGAATAAGTTATTGCCTCTAGTATATCTTGAGGGCTGATGTCATGAGGTCTCTTTACATTGATTTTCACTTGACCTCAGAAATTAAAGAACCTAAGCAAAAACTTGACATGAAAATAGTTTTTTGGTGGGAGAAAGCTACTCAACCAACTGTGTAGTGTTTTACTCCTTATTTTCCCAACCAAATGAATCACAAAGGGCTACATTCCTCCAGACACATTTGTCATGTATGTTTCCTTTTTTTTTTCAGTTTAGTTTTGGACATATACTTGGTATTCAAATTAGTAAATTGAAAGAATGAAATAAATGTCAAATGTTCTATAATACAGTTCCTTTCAACATCAGTCTATTTTCTCCCTTCTAGAGTAGTAGTAGCATATTTGCCTTGCCATTAGTGGGCTCTGTCTTTCCTCAATGTAAGCCTTTTTATTTCCTCTCTCTTTTTCTTATACTCCTTCTTCTCTTCCTTGATTTATATCCCTTTCTTTTCCATTCCTGACTAACATGTCCAACCTCCTAACCTTTTTTCACTTTTCTTTTTCTCACCCTTTGCTGTTGCACTTTTTCCATTTCTACTTTTTCTGTTATTTTGACTATACTCCAGCATCCCCTGGAGGTGGTGTATCTGAAGTGTCACTGCACTTCTGCAGTGGTGGATGAGATTTTAACTAGCCTAGATTAGCAGGATATCCAGGAACAAAGGAGTTTCATGGTCTTTTGAAATGGGCTTCTAAACTGTATTAGCAATGATGTGATGGGGAAAGGTGATTTAGTTAATGTAGAGAAATTTGTAATAGAAACTTATTTAACACAGATGCACTTGTCTTGGTTAGATGCTCTTAGTTGTAGCAAGAGGTTTATGTAAAAGAAAACAGAGGCAAATCTGTATCTGCTCCTTTTATAGTATGCTCAGTAGTGTTCTCTGGTTCTGATATATCAATATAAATATTTTCAGTCTAAAATAAATGAAAATTCACCCAATAGTCCAGAATCTACTGTTCCATAATAAGAGATAACTATAGAGAATTTTGTTTCCTACTATGGGAAGGAATCTGATTCTCAACCTGTGACTGCATTCTCTGACTTGGGTGTCAGATCCATCATGAGTGCTCTGGTTAGGCTCTTTCATCTGCTTGTGACTTCTTATGACATTTTGCTTTAGAATGTAGACATCGATTTTAGTGATTCCCAGTCTTTGTTTATAGGTATTGAGTACCTTCAATAATCTCAGGAGAAATGCTCTGAATACAGTTACTGAATGCTCTTCACTTAGTTACTTGTAGGAAATAAATATATTAAGCTGACTTTGGTAATAGTTATAGGATTATTGTAGGTGAAGTAAAAATCATTAAGCAATAAGAATTAAGACAATTATTTTGTTTATTTATTGGAAACATCACTGCAATACTGTATCATGGAATATTGGAACTTGAAGTAACCCTGCAGATGGTTGTGTCAAAACTTTTTATTTAATGGAAGAAACAAACAAATATCTGAGAATGAAAATCAATGCCTAATTACACATGAGAAATAGCAAAACTTTAGCTGTAATCCCAGTATCCTTATCCCAAGTCCAGGAATCTTCGGCCTTTCTTCTGAGTCTTTCAACTTAAATCATTCCTCAGAAGATATGGTTGAAGTCTATAATTTCTGAGCCATTGTTAAGATCCAATATTCTACCAGCTGTGAAATTTCCCTTTCCCAGTTCTCTGAATGTCTTCATGCTTGATTCTTCTGAATTTCCATTTAGGAAACCTTTGTCTTTGTCTTCCAGGGACAAGAATAGAACTAAAATCTTTAGAAATTTAGAAAGGACATTCTAAAAAAATACGTTAATGTAGGTCTTACCATAATAAATAGCAGAGTTTTAATCAAACAGAATTCACTGCAAATGCCAGGTAGCCCATTGTAGTGGTGTCAGTGGACAAAATTACTTGAACTCAAACCAAACACTGGGAATATAAATAACCCAGACTTTGGGAATTGATGTTTTGGACTATAGAGACCGTGTCTATACCTCCATGCAAGGCATATTACTGGAAATCTGGAAATTCCTGAAGGTGTGGAAGATGAGGAAGGGGAGAGCTAAAAAAAACAAAAAAAAAACAAAAAAAAAAAAACAAAGATGAGTGAAGAACATGAAAGGCAAGGTTGAGAAGTCACAAAATATCTATCATCTATAAATAATTTGGGATCTTGTATTTTTACAAAATAACAAGTTCAACACTAGGTGAAAAATTGTGATATTCACAGGCTGTGCTGCTTCCCTTAGCAAACTAGATGCTAATAATAATAGACACTTGACTTAATTGTTATATCAACACTTCCCAATCATTCTCACAACATGGGTATCAAAATAAATGATAGAGTGCTTGGGGTGCTCAGTCAGTTAAATGTCTAACTCTTGGTTTCAGCTTAAGTTATGATCTTGCGGTCCTGAAATAAAGCCTCTCATTGGGCTCTGCACTCAGTAGGGAGTTTGCTTGAGATTCTTCTCTCTCTCCCTCTCTCTGTCTACTCCCCAGCTTGTGTTCTGTCACTCAAATAAATAAGTGAATCTTTAAAAAGAAATAGATAAATACATACATACTAGTCATGTGGCAAACTGGTGGCTGTTGACAACCAGATCAACTCCCTGCTGGCTGTAGTCAGTGTGGGTGCCACAGACCAATCCAGAGCTAAGAGGGTCAATATGTGGTTGTACCCGATTGGAGGCTCTATAGAAAGCCACATCACAGTAAAGGGAGGATCCTATTCAAATTGACTGAGCATCTCACTGAGGAAATTTTGTATTTATTGGAGACATAAGAATTATTCTTCAAGAATAATTAGTTTTTAAATAGCATTCTAAATGGCTAGAAACATGTGTGTGTTTTAATCTGTAATGTAGAGGATGTGAGACTTAAGGTCTAGGCTTAATACATTTGTGAGGATTAGAGATCATGATAGGAATGTGCCCATCACCAGGTGTAGTGCATACAAAGCATTCTATCACGATATTTGTTATCATTATTATTATCGCTATTATTTCATTAGTAATACTTAAGTTGTCCACCTCCCCAAACAAGACCACCGTTTTATTTACTCTCTAGATAAATAAAATGAATTTCATTTTTAGAAACTTCTATTTATTTCACATTTAAGTTTATTAATATATTTATGCAAAGTAATTTTAGAAAATGTATGACTTCTGTTTTACTTCATCTCTTATTCATTTTTCTTTCCTTCCCCTTTCACTCTCTTTATTTCCATTAATACATTCTTCTCTTCTATTTTCCTGTCTCTTTATCATGTCTCCTTTATTTCGTACTGAATTTCAATTCCTTCTCCACTAATCACTAAATAAATAATTATAAAAAACACTTAACCTCTGTCAAATGCATATTTTTACATAATTTTATTCAAACAATATAGGCCAGTGACATGAGAGAGAGAAATTTTTAGTTTGGCCTAGCTTCTTTTAAATATATTGTTTTCATTTTATTTTTTATTTTTTTTATAAATTTATTTTTTATTGGTGTTCAATTTGCCAAGATATAGAATAACACCCACTGCTCATCTCGTCAAGTGCCCACCTCAGTGCCCGTCACCCAGTCACCCCCACCTCTGGCCCACCTCCCCTTCCACCACCCCTAGTTCGTTTCCCAGAGTTAGGAGTCTTCATGTTCTGTCACCCTTTCTGATATTTCCCACTCATTTTTTCTCCTTTCCCCTTTATTCCCTTTCACTATTTTTTATATTCCCCAAATGAATGAGACCATATAATGTTTGTCCACCATTTGCTTCGACGTGGATGGAACTGGAGGGTATTATGCTGAGTGAAATAAGTCAATCAGAGAAGGACAAACATTGTTTTCATTTTAAATTTAATGAGCCTTGGACAGCCTTGGGTGGCTCAGTGGTTTAGCGCCGCCTGGGCCCAGGGCCTGATCCTGGAGACCCACATCAGGCTCCCTGCATGGAGCCTGCTTCTCCCTTGGCCTGTGTCTCTGCCTCTCTCTCTCTTTCTCTCTGTCGCTCATGAATAAATAAATAAAATATTTAAAAATAAATAAATAAATGAGCCTTACTTTTACTCCTAGGCCACATTTCTTTTATAATTATTCTAGAATGATGCCAGGATAAGGTAAGTAGTTCAATGACAAAATTTCAAGAAATAATTACACTCTTACTTGAGAAAAGAATTCATACTCTAGAAAGATGGGTTTTGGTTGACCTTCCTTATAATGCAGAAAGTAAACCTTGTAAATTTAGATTAATTGCTAACCTGGGGATTCCTCCTGCAAGATGCTGAAATCCATTATTAATTAAAAATATTCTGACCTAGCCCCACCTCCATTTCCAAGCATTTAAGAAGTCTTATTTTCCACTGTTTCCCTACTAAGGCTTGGACTCCGCTATTCTGAGGTAGGACCTTAGATTTTCATGGAAACCAAATAATATATTCCCCCCAGAGAGTGAGATACTTTCTTTAGGCATCACTCTGTGACGATTAGAAAGTCTCCTCAAGATTAAAAATGATGAATTTATGCATTCACTTTTTTTACAATTAGATTATTGGAAAAGGGATATTTTAGTTTAAAATATGGGACACTAAGGGGAACCTGGTATAGTTCGTAAGGATGTGCATGGATTCACTGAAGAGGAAAGGGCTTAAAAGAGCTGACTGGTTGAAAGAAGGTGCTTAGTATTTATTATGAGGAGTTTTCAGGCATTAATGTGTAGGTGTCAAATATAAGTTACCCAGGGAGAAGCATGGATTTCCCTCTGAATATTTTTAAGACAAGGATTACCTTCTTTATAAGTAGATAGGTATAGTTGAAGTATTTCTGCATGCTTGGGACAAAGCTGAGATATGTTCATTGTCTGCCAGGAGCAGCCACAAGGAGAGACAGAGGCAAGGCTCAGAAAAAAAAAAAAAAGAAAAGAAAAAAGAAAAGAAAGAAAAGAAAAGAAAAGAAAAGAAAAGAAAAGAAAAGAAAAGAAAGAAGAAAGAAAGAAAGAAAAAGAAAGAAAGAAAGAAAGAAAGAAAGAAGAAGAAAAAAGAAAGAAAGAAAGAAAGAAAGAAAGAAAGAAAGAAAGAAAGAAAGAAAGAAAGAAAGAAAGAAAGAAAAAAGCTATATTATACTTACAGGTCTTAGAGACAGGAAGCATGGCACAACACCAAGAGCTAAATGGAAAAATTACCAAGATGGTCAGGAGGCAGAAGGCAGGAGTGAGGCCATAGCTTTTATTGGGGGTTTCTCCTGGAAAGATAAGACAAGATATGGGAAACAGGTTAGGATTGGCTCCTTTAGGTAATTTTGTCTGGCTTTACTGTGATCTCTAGTTGCCTGGTACCTAGCTCTGGAATGATTAAGGCAGAGAAGTATTTCCTCTAAGGGTGCACATGCCAGATAGAGGAGGTCTGGGTCTGAATAGGTTAGTTTTCATATCAAAGACATGGCTCTAGCTGAGCCTTTTGCTATCTCTGAAAATTTGGCTAGCCCTGGAAGTGGCAGACCTTCCATGGTTAGAAAGGTTTTTAAGATGGACAAAACATTATAACATGCAGAAAACTGAAAATATATGCATACAGGGTATCAGAAAGGATTGTTCCAAAACTTCTCATTCTTAGACAGCACTTCTTCCTGATAAAATATTGCCTAATTTCACTTGGAATTCTCTTCTTTCAAGAAGCTATGAAGGTTACAAATTACCTGGGTTTCTGTGGCTTTTCCCAGAACAACTGCAGGTCTGTTGTCTTGAAATGTGACACTTCTACCAACTGGCACCCTACACACAGCTCCTCCTACATCTCTTTACTTTCTTTCATTTAGAAGACCACAGGCAGGATCAACACCCCTTACAAAGCTCACTCTTCCTTTCCACACTTTGACTGGATCTCCTCCACTCCCATGTCCTAGCAAGGCTGGGTAGTTAATACTGAACAGTCTATGGGTCAGGGTATTCTGTGACTCAAACAGCAGAAAGGCCTGAGTCTGAGGTCATGCACATATTTTTTTCTTTCTTAGAAAAAAAGAAAACCAAACCAAAAACTCAAATTTGGGAGGAGAATGGGAAAAAAAAAAAAAAGCCAGGAGCCTTGAATAGAGAAAAATGGTAGTAGAGGAAAGTTTACTTTCCTTGCATTTGTAAATAAGCCAAATAACACATTACCTTAAGCAAGAATGTGAACAATGATATTAAAATTAGATCCTAGGAGCTGATGTAAACAGAAGTTAATCGTTAAAAAATCATTGTAGATATTATCACTGCTTAATTGCCATTCCAAATATCCTACAATACAAATTAATCATGCACTTTGACCATGTGTCACATTAGTTTTTATATATTTGATTCATTGACAAAGTAAACATATGTTCCTTTGTGCTGTCTCTTAATGTGCTACTCCCTTAGCAGGGTCTGTTCCCTATATACACATTCTTTCTTCTCTCTCTGTGCCACACACACACACACACACACACGCAACCTAGATCCATTTTTTTAATGCAATGAGTCTACTGTTAATTTTTGAAATAAAAAATTTGATTTAGAATTATCTTTCAAAAAAATAAATAAAATTATATCTTTCCCTCAACTTTCATAATCTATTTTTCTAGAATATACACTAAGAAAGGATCCAAATGTTAGAAAAATTTTCATTCCTTCATCAAGGAAATTTAAGCAATAAGAGTGATTTACATCTATGTAAATCTCTGTAGAGTCTAGTATAGTGTTCCTATAAAATAAAATAATGTGGCCCATATTTTGATTCAAAAGTAATTAGTTATTTTCTTAGGCAATTTTCAGATTGTTTGGTCATATTCTTTGCTATATCAGTTCTTCACTGTACTTTTAAAGGGATGATTGGGAGCTGATTTGATATTCTTAGTAAATGAAATAGAAAATCCTCAATGTACCTCAAAGTGAAAAAATGATGGTTGGTCAAGATAAAATTATTGCCTGCTAGCAAGAATATTTTAATATCCAACCAGTTATTGTGGAGACCTATAAACACAATTTCAGTTATAATATCTCAAATTCTCTCTTTGTATACAAGTCAGACCTGTGCCTGTCACAAGAAAATCTTTTGCATATTAAAGAAAGCAGAAGTAGCTGACTTTCTTTTTAATTTTTTTTAGTTTCTGATGTAATGTTCAAAAATTCCTCAGTTGCCTATAACACCCAGTGCTCACTTCATGTGCCATCCTCAATGCCCATCACCCAGTTACTCCATCCCCCCATCCACCTCCCCTCCAGTGACCCACAGTTTGTTTCCCAGAGTTAAGAGTCTTTCATGGTTTGTCTACCTTTCTGATTTCTTCCCATTGAATTTCCCCTCCTTTCCCCTGTGACCCTTTGTGCCGTTTCTTATATTCCTCATATGAGTGAAACCATATAATAAATATCTTTCTCCAATTGACTTAATTCACTTAGAATAATACTCTCCAGTTCCATCCATGTGAATGTAGATGGTAAGATTTCATTCATTCTTTCTGATAGCTGAGTAATATTCCATTTTATATGCCACATATTCTTTGTGAATTCATCTGTCGATGGAAATCTCACTTCCTTCCACAGCTTGGCTTTTGTGGACCTTAAAAGTCACTGATTTTCATCTAATTTGTTGAGAGTTAGAGTTGATCTCCAGGTATGATTTATTGATTATCCAGACGTTTGTTTTTATCCTGCTTAGCTGATAAGGTATAATAAATGTAAATTCAACACAGAATATATTTTATATTTCCCCTCTGGATCTCACTTATTTATTTTGAAAATTACTCATAGTATAAATCCATCTTTGATGAACATTTAGAATGAAAAATAAGTCTCTCTATTGTTCTGATTGGTTTTAGTTTCACATAAAAGGATAATTATTCCTTTTCAATGCTTCAGAGACTACATTCATTGTTCATTATTATGGAACAAAAAATATCTGGGTATCTTTGCAGTATTTGTAGCCAACATATTTCATAGAAATAAAGGAGAAGAGAAACAATACAATACAATAATAATAATAAACTAATTCCTCAATATCCATGAACATATTCAAAAGATGCACATTTACATTCCTCAAGAATAAATAGTATGAGAATTGATTCCATCTAGTTCAAGGGAGTTTTAACAGTATTGTATCTTTTTCCTTTTAAATTCAGAAACCATTTTCCCATCTGGAGTTATCTTTACTTATAAATATGAAGGACCAGTAAGACAGTACAAAAATAAATGTTAAGGAATGAAAAAAAAACTAACAATGGATTCCTAAGATAATATAACATTTTAATAGAATCAGAATGCCTCCCTATCAGAAAAGCTATGTTAATGTTTTGGCTGACCAATAATTTAAGAAAAGTTTAGGTCACCGTAGAATAAAATGATCCAGCATTAAGTCCTAAAATTTCAACCTACTCCACAGTGGCAACCAAAAAGCCTGCCTTGATGAACTTGAACCTCGCCTTGTGGAATGGCTATCCTCATTAGAGAGTTATCATCCCAAATTATCCCATAAGAACAGAAACCGAACTGTTTAAAATTCATGTATCAAAAAAGGCAAACTTCTTTTGCAGCACACCTCACAATAGCAGAGCAGACTCTGATCCTCAATTTAAGTTAGTAGCGTTTCTCTGCTAACCCCTAATGTTGCAACCATTCAAAAAGCTGTTTACGAATAACGGCAACCCCAGGATGCCTGGGTAGCTCAGTTGGTTAAGTGTCTGACTCTTGATTTCAGCTCAGGTGATGATCTCAGGGGTGTCAGATCAAGCCCCACATTAGACTGTATACTGCGTATGGAACCTGCTTGTGATTTTCTCTCCTTCTCTCTCTCTCTCTCCTTCTGCCTGTCCCTCCATCTCTCTCTCAACAATAATAAATAATAATAACAATAACAACAAAAACAGCCCCAAATACTAAATTTATTAGATTTATTGGGTCCATGTTTATTTTCTATCAATTTATGAAATCATAAATGTATATGTATGGTTTTAACAATGTAATCATCTTAAGAGCAGAGAACAACTTAAATTCAATCAACCTTTGAATATTGGTTGCAAGCATCATGGAGGGGAGGGCACAGTTATCAACCTCAGGAAATATTTCATCTAAAGTAATAAGATTATGAAGATTATAAAGAAGTAGTTCAAAATAAAATAAAGCAAATTCTGAAAGTGAGTCTGTATGAAATATTATATTTACATCACATGTCCAGCCTACAGAAATATAGACCAACAATAACCCTTCACAGATAATGAAAGTGTTAATTTATAGATTAATTTATCTGTCCAATATCACATGACCATTAATATTGAAACTAGAATTCACAATGATTCTGATGTGTATATTCTGTCCTTTATCCCATGTTGCTTCTGATACATTATACATGGTGGGCCCTGCCTAAATATAGATTATTAATTAACTCAGCAACATTTTGCCTTTGGAGCCCTAGGAGCTACCATGTGACATGAGCATGGAGACCATTCTCCAGAACTCCACTGATTTTATCCTTCTGGGCCTTATCACCCATCCTGCATTTCCTGGGATTATCTTTGCAGTGGTTTTCTCCATTTTTTTGGTGGCTGTCACAGCCAATGTGGTCATGATTCTACTCATCCATGTTGACTCTCACCTCCATACACCCATGTACTTTTTACTCAGCCAGCTTTCCATCATGGACACTGTTTACATTTGCATCACTGTTCCCAAGATGCTTCAAGACCTTCTGTCCAAGGAAAAGATGATCTCCTTCTTGGGATGTTCCCTTCAGATCTTCCTCTACCTGACTCTAATTGGAGGTGAATTTTTCCTGCTAGGCCTCATGGCCTATGACCGGTATGTAGCTGTGTGCAAACCCCTGCGATACCCTCTCCTCATGAACCGCAGAATTTGCTTATTCATGGTGGTGGGTTCCTGGGTTGGTGGGTCCTTAGATGGATTCATGCTGACACCCTTTACTATGAGTTTCCCCTACTGTGGGTCCCGAGAAATCAATCACTTTTTCTGTGAAATCCCAGCAGTACTGAAACTGTCATGTGTTGACACATCACTCTATGAGACTCTGATGTATGCCTGCTGTGTGCTAATGCTGCTCATTCCCATATCCATTATCTCTATTTCCTACACACACATCCTACTCACTGTCCATCGAATGAACTCTGCTGAGGGCCGGCATAAAGCCTTTGCTACCTGTTCTTCCCACATTATGGTGGTGAGCATTTTCTATGGAGCAGCCTTCTACACTAATGTGCTGCCCCATTCCTACCACACACCAGAGAAAGACAAGGTTGTATCCGCCTTCTATACCATCCTCACCCCAATGCTCAACCCACTCATCTACAGCTTGAGAAACAAAGATGTGGCCACAGCTCTAAGAAAAGTGCTGGGGAGATGCCCCTCTTCTCAGAGAATAAGAGTGGTGGATTTGTCCAGGAAATACTAGAGGGGGCCAAGTACAAACATTGTTTGTGCTTTGACAACTGGCACACAGTTATTCCAGAAAATATGCTTTTGAACCTGAAAAAATATTTACTGTGATTTTAATAATCCAGAATTATCAATAGGCAAAATCATCCCTTTCCAACCAACATTTTGGAACAAGAGTTGTAGCCTATAAGAAACATAATTAGCCAATTTGGTAGTCTGGATTCACTAGAAAACATTTTCCAGAGACCATTCTCTTCCAATAACACCATAAATAATCCCAAATAGGCCAAATGCCCCTTTGAACAGTACTGAATAAGTATTTTTACGTTACATGTGTTCATGTTTTTCTGTCTATATTATTGACCAACTTTTGAATAGAAGTTGCAAGGAGCAGTCACCATGTCCTTGAGGATTTAATGTCAAAGATCCAATAAAAATTAAACACTTTCTAATGATAATAAAGTAGTAGCTTTATTTAGGAAAATTTTATGAAGACAATTTAATTGTATTTTGGTTTCTGTATTCTTAGTTATCTTTTATGAACGTTTGTATTCTCTAACCACTGAAGTTAAACTGTGGGTAGTTATGCTGTTATTCACATAGAGTCATATATGTGCCTGGAAATCAATAAACATTTACTAGCTGAATAAAAATTAACCTCTGTCATTAAGATAACAACATGGCTAAAATCTTTCAAAAATTTACATTCATGCCCTGCTAGGGTGGCTGGTGATGTGGGTGGTAAAGAATTGCTAAAAGAGTAGAACCACAAGCAGGCAGAATTTATTCACTCTCCAAGGGAGGAGAGAGGCCAGAGGTCAAGAGAGATATCAGCCCTGAGTTTCTGTCATGCTGGGTTTTTTAAGGGTTTTTGAAGGATGTGAGAAGGTCACTCCTGTGTCCATGGGTGGCGGGCAGGTGGCGTGGAGATTGACTTTTGTCTAGGTAGAGCAGGAGGTGGCAAGTTTTTGAAGGGCTCTGTCTGGGGTTTATCCAGGATTTGGGTTGTAGTCTGGCTAGAGAAAATTTTGTGGACTCTTTTCTGAGAATGTGGGACACTATGCCATAGAAAAATGAAATTTGGGATCTATTACAAACATCTGTGAGTTTTGTCTGTATGCTTGGCTGGGGAAGGGACTTTGAGTAGAATCTTTTTATGGGGGATCCCTGGGTGGCGCAGCAGTTTAGCGCCTGCCTTTGGCCCAGGGCGCAATCCTGGAGACCCGGGATCGAGTCCCACGTCAGGCTCCCGGTGCATGGAGCCTGCTTCTCCCTCTGCCTGTGTCTCTGCCTCTCTCTCTCTCTCTATCATAAATAAATAAAAATTAAGAAAAAAAGAATCTTTTTATGTCCTCCTCTCATTTGAAATTATTCTTGATTGGGAAAATGGGAAAAGGTCATTCTTCTGTAACTACTTCCCGCTGAGTAGGGTCAAAGACTTGTCCCTACTTAGCTGCAATAGAAACAAGAGTGAGGGACATGCTGGTAGCAGACTGCTCTGATAGTCAGGGATTCCCACATGTGTGACAGATTGTTGAGTAAGTTGAGTTTTGGAGAGGAACACTATAACCTTTGTAATTTTGGAAGATGAGGAGAGAGGTGGAGCCAGAAATAGAAGTGGGAAAAGAGGTGCTAAGAGAAGGTCATCTACATATTGGATAGGATACTATTTGGAGGGAGAGGTTACAGAGATCTGCTACCAGAGCTTATCCAAACGGTTGAGGGCAATCCCTGAAACACTATAGGAGAATGGTCCAAGTTAACTGCTGGGAACATCAGGTGTTGGGGTCAGTCCAAGTGAAGCGAAAAGGTCTTGGGATTCTGGGGAGATAAAAATAGTGAAAAAAAATGTATCTTTAAGATCTAATAAAGTGAAGTACATGTTGGGGGGGGTGGAATGATGCAGAGAAGGAATACAAATTAGGAACAATGGAATGGATGGAGACAACTGCCTCATTGGTAATTCTGGGATCCTAAACTAGTCTATAAAAAAAAATCTGGCTTTTTTTACTATAAGAATGGGAGTATGATAAGGCAAGTTAGTAGGTTTTAATTTTGAGGTAAAGAATTTGGAAATGACCAATCTTCCCAGGCAGAAAGGCGCTCGCAGGGAGTTAGAGCAAGAGGGCAGGGATGCCCTCAGGCTCCCTGGGACACTAACAGGCACCTGCTACCCGGGGAGAGTCTGCCGAGCTCCCTAAGGGGCTGCAGCGCGTGCATGGCTGGACCCGGGAGCAGCTCAGAGGGGCTCAGGCGGGGGGCTCCACGGAGGGGGCTGCGAACACCAATCCAACAGCGCAGGCCCCGGAGCACAGGGCGCCAGGGACACAGCCCAGGATCCGACCTCCCCCCGGGACAGGCAGAGGCCAGGAGGGCCCAGGACAGCAAGGACACTCCTGCCCCGAGCTGAGCAGATCAGATGCCCCGCCCCTGGAACATCCAAGCTCCTGCAGACATGGAGCTCTGTAGTTACTGCAGGAGCTGACTCCAGGGCTCCAGAGCTGGCCGCCGCCACTGTGGTTGTTCCTCCTGGGGCCTCATGGGGTAAACAACCCCCACTAGGCCTCACAGTGGCCTCACAGGATAAACACCTTAAACATCTTTCACTGAGCCCTGCACCAGGCAGGGGGGCTGAGCACCTACCCCAAGTGCTAACACCTGAAAATCAGCACAACAGGCCCCTCCCCCAGAAGACCAGCTAGACAGACAAGTTCCAGGGGAAGTCAAGGGACTTAAAGTATACAGAATCAGAAGACACTCCCCAGTGTTTTTTGTTTTTTTGTTTGTTTGTTTGTTTTTTCTTTTTTTTTTTGTTTTTTGTTTTTTTTTTCCTGTTTGCTTCCCACACCCTTTTCTTTCTTTTCTTTCTTTTTCTTTCTCTTTTTCTTCTCATTTTTTCTTTCTTTTTTCTTTTTTCTTTTTCTCTTTTCTTTCCTTCCTTCTCTCCTCTCTTTTTCTCCTTTTCCAAATACAACTTGTTTTTGGCCATTCTACACTGAGCAAAATGACTAGAAGGAAAACCTCACCTCAAAAGAAAGAATCAGAAACAGTCCTCTCTCCCAGAGTTACAGAGTTTGGATTACAATTCAATGTCAGAAAGCCAATTCAGAAGCACTATTATAAAGCTATTGGTGGCTCTAGAAAAAAGCATAAAGGACTCAAGAGACACCATAACTGCAGAATTTAGATCTAATCAGGCAGAAATTAAAAATCAATTGAATGATATGCAATCCAAACTAGAAGTCCTGATGATGAGGGTTAACAAGGTGGAAGAACAGTGAGTAATATAGAAGACAAGTTGAAGGCAAGGAGGGAAACTGAAGAAAAAAGAGACAAACAATTAAAAGACCGTGAGGATAGATTAAGGGAAATAGATGACACCCTGAGGAAGAAAAACCTACGTTTAATTGGGGTCCCCAAGGGAGCCGAAAGGGACAGAGGTCCAGGATATGTATTTGAACAAATCATAGCTGAAAAATTTCCTAATCTGGGAAGGGAAACAGGCATTCAGATCCAGGAAATAGAGAGATCACCCCCTAAAATCATAAAAACTGATCAATACCTCGACATTTAATAGTTAAGCTTGCAAATTCCAAAGATAAAGAGAAGATCCTTAAAGCAGCAAAAGACAAGAAATCCCTGACTTTTATGGGGAGAACTATTAGGGTAACAGCAGACCTCTCCACAGAGACCTGGCATGCCAGAAAGGGCTGGCAGGATATATTCAGGGTCCTAAATGAGAAAAACATGCAACCAAGAATACTTTATCCAGCAAGGCTCTCATTCAAAATGTAAGGAGAGATAAAGAGTTTCCAAGACAGGCAAGAACTGAAAGAAAATGTGACCTCCAAACCAGCTCTGAAAGAAATTTTAAGGGGGACTCTTAAAATTCCCCTTTAAGAAGAAGTCCAGTGGAACAACCCACAAAAACAAGGACTGAATAGATATCATGATGACACTAAACTCATATCTTTCAATAGTAACTGTGAACGTGAACAGGCTTAATGACCCCATCAAAAGGAACAGGGTTTCAGAATGGATAAAAAAGCAGGACCCATCTATTTGCTGTCTACAAGAGACTCATTTTAGACAGAAGGACACCTACAGCCTGAAAATAAAAGGTTGGAGAACCAAGTACCATTCAAATGGTCCTCAAAAGAAAGCAGGGGTAGCCATCCTTATATCAGATAAACTAAAATTTACCCCAAAGACTGTAGTGAGAGATGAAGAGGGACACTATCTAATACTTAAAGGATCTATCCAACAAGAGGACTTAACAATCCTCAATATATATGCCCCTAATGTGGGAGCTGCCAGATATATCAATCAATTAATAACAACAGTTAAGACATACTTAGATAATAATACACTTATACTTGGTCACTTCAATCTAGCACTCTCTACACTCAATAGGTCTTCTAAACACATCTCCAAAGAAACGAGAGCTTTAAATGATACACTGGACCAGATGGATTTCACAGATATCTACAGAACTTTACATCCAAACTCAACTGAATACACATTCTTCTCAAGTGCACATGGAACTTTCTCCAGAATAGACCACATACTGGGTCACATATCGGGTCTGAACTGATACCAAAAGTTTGAGATCATCCCCTGCATATTCTCAGAACATAATGCCTTGAAATTAGACATAAATCACAACAAGAAGTTTGGAAGGACTTCAAACATGTGGAGGTTAAGGACCATCCTGCTAAAAGATGAAAGGGTCAACCAGGAAATTAAGGAAGAATTAAAAAGATTCATTGAAACTAATGAGAATGAAGATACAACCATTCAAATTCTTTGGGATGCAGCAAAAGCAGTCCTGAGGGGGAAATACATCGCAATACAAGCATCCATCCAAAAACTGGAAAATACTCAAATACAAAAGCTAACCTTACACCTAAAGGAGCTAGAGAAAAATCAGCAAATAGATCCTACACCCAGCAGAAGAAGAGAGTTTTTAAAGATTCAAGCAGAACTGAACGAAATCGAGACCAGAAGAACTGTGGAACAGATCAACAAAACCAGGAGTTGATTCTTTGAAAGAATTAATAAGATAGATAAATCTTTAGCCAGCCTTATTAAAAAGAAAAGAGAGAAGACTCAAATTAATAAAATCATGAATGAGAAAGGAGAGATCACTACCAACACCAAGGAAATACAAACAATTTTAAAAACATATTATGAACAGCTATACGCCAATAAATTAGGCAATCTAGAAGAAATGGACGCATTCCTGGAAAGCCACAAACTACCAAAACTGGAACAGGAAGAAATAGAAAACCGGAACAGGCCAATAACCAGGAAGGAAATTGAAGCAGTCATCAACAACCTCCTAAGACACAAAAGTCCAGGGCCAGATGGCTTCCCATGGGAATTCTATCAAACATTTATAGAAGAAACCGTACCTATTCTACTAAAGCTATTTGGAAAGATTGAAAGAGATGGAGTACTTCCAAATTCATTCTATGAGGCCAGCATCCCCTTAATTCCAAAACCAGACAAAGACCCCACCGAAAAGGAGAATTACAGACCAATATCCCTGATGAACATGGATGCAAAAATTCTCAACAAGATACTAGCCAATAGGATTCAACAATACGTTAAGAAAATTATTCACCATGACAAAGTAGGATTTATCCCCGAGGCACAAGGCTGGTTCAACACTCCTAAAACAATCAATGTGATCCATCATATCAGCAAGAGAAAAAGCAAGAACCATATGATCCTCTCATTAGATGCAGAGAAAGCATTTGACAAAATACAGCATACATTCCTGATCAAAACTCTTCAGAGTGTAGGGATAGAGGGAACATTCCTCAACATATTAAAAGTCATCTACGAAAAGCCCACAGCAAATATCATTCTCAATGGAGAAGCACTGGGAGCCTTTCTCCTAAGATCAGGAACAAGACAGGGATGTCCACTCTCACCACTGCTATTCAACATAGTCCTGGAAGTCCTAGCCTCAGCAATCAGACAACAAAAAGACATAAAAGGCATTCAAATTGGCAAAGAAGAAGTCAAACGCTCCCTCTTCGCCAATGACATGATACTCTACATAGAAAACCCAAAAGCCTCCACCCCAAGATTGCTAGAACTCATACAGCAATTTGGCAGCATGGCAAGATACAAAATCAATGCCCAGAAATCAGTGGCATTTCTATACACTAACAATGGGACTGAAGAAAGAGAAATTAAGGAGTCAATCCCATTTACAATTGCACCCAAAAGCATAAGATACCTAGGAAGAAACCTAACCAAAGAGGTAAACGATCTATACCCCAAAAACTATAGAACACTTCTGAAAGAAATTGAGGAAGACACAAAGAGATGGAAAAATATTCCATGCTCATGGATTGGCAGAATTAATATTGTGAAAATGTCAATGTTACCCAGGGCAATTTACACATTTAATGCAATAGCTATCAAAATACCGTGGACTTTCTTCAGAGAGTTGGAACAAATTATTTTAAGATTTGTGTGGAATCAGAAAAGACCCCGAATAGCCAGGGGAATTTTAAAAACGAAAACCATATCTGGGGGCATCACAATGCCAGGTTTCAGGTTGTACTACAAAGCTGTGGTCATCAAGACAGTGTGGTAGTGGCACAAAAACAGACACATAGATCAATGGAACCGAATAGAGAATCCAGAAGTGGACCCTCAACTTTATGGTCAACTAATATTCGATAAAGGAGGAAAGACTATCCACTGGAAAAAAGACAGTCTCTTTAATAAATTGGGCTGGGCACATGGGACATCCGCATGCAGAAGAATCAAACTAGACCACTCTCTTGCATCATACACAAAGAGAAACTCAAAATGGATGAAAGATCTAAATGTGAGACAAGATTCCATCAATATCCTAGAGGAGAACACAGGCAACACCCTATTTGAACTTGGCCACGGTAACTTCTTGCAAGATTCATACACGAAGGCAAAAGAAACAAAAGCAAAAATGAACTATTGGGACTTCATCAAGATAAGAAGCTTTTGCACAGCAAAGGATACAGTCAACAAAACTAAAAGACAACCTACAGAATGGGAGAAGATATTTGCAAATGACATATCAGATAAAGGGCTAGTTTCCAAGATCTATAAAGAACTTATTAAACTCAACAGCAAAAAAACAAACAATCCAATAATGAAATAGGCAAAAGACATGAACAGAAATCTCACAGAGGAAGACATAGACATGGCCAACACGCACATGAGAAAATGCTCTGCATCCCTTGGTATCAGGGAAATACAAATCAAAACCACAATGAGGTACCACCTCACACCAGTGAGAATGGGGAAAATTAACAAGACAGGAAACCACAAATGTTGGAGAGGATGCGGAGAAAAGGGAACCCTCTTACACTGTTGGTGGGAATGTGATCTAGTGCAGCCACTCTGGACAACTGTGTGGAGGTTCCTCAAAGAGTTTAAAATAGACCTTACCTATGTCCCAGCAATTGCACTGTTGGGGATTTACCCCAAAGATACAGATGCAATGAAACGCCGGACGCCTGCACCCCAATGTTTATAGCAGCAATGTCCACAATAGCCAAACTATGGAGGGAGCCTCAGTGTCCATCGAAAGATGTATGGATAAAGAAGATGTGGTTTATGTATACAATGGAATATTACTCAGCCATTAGAAATGACAAATACCCACCATGTGCTTCAACGTGGATGGAACTGGAAGGTATTATGCTGAATGAAGTAAGTCAATTGGAGAAGGACAAACATTATATGTCTTCATTCATTTGGGGAATATAAATAATAGTGTAAGGGAATATAAGGGAAGGGAGAATAAGTGTGTGGGAAAGATCAGAAAGGAAGACAAAACATAAAGACTCCTAACTCTGAGAAACAAACTAGGGGTGGTGGAAGGGGAGGAGGGCGGCAGTTGGGGGTGAATTGGTGATGGGCACTGAGGGGGGCCCTTGACGGGATGAGCACTGCGTGTTATTCTGTATGTTGGCAAATTGAACACCAATAAAAAATAAATTTATTATTAAAATAAAAAAGAATTTGGAAATGAGGGGTTGTACGCCTCACAGGGTCTCAGGCTTGAGAAGATGTTGAAGTTTAGAAGGGAAACAAGTAGAATCCTTAAGGCATATGGTCTTGGTGGTGAGTTGAGTAATCTTAACTGATTTGGAGGTGTCCCACATGGGTGAGGAAATCAAAGTCCAAACTGAAGAGAGTGAAGTGGGGACAGGATATATTGGTTCAGCAAGGAGTCCCATGATTTGGAATTGGGGATGTCTAGGGGGTGGACATGAAGGTGAGTCCCTAGTTTGGTCATAATATCTCATCCCAGGAAGGGCACAGGACAGCATATCCAAAAAAAGAAAGGAATAGGTAAAGATTTGATCTCCCAAGGCACAAGAGAAAAGCAGGGTAACTAAGGTTTGAGAAAAAAACCTCTGTCAATCAGGACACAGATATGGAGGAAGAAAAGGAGGGTCTGGAAATTTCTGAGAGAATGTTGTAGGTTGGTCCAGTGTTGATAAGAAATGTTATGTTCTTACCTTCAACAGATATTTACCCTGGTTTTGGCCATGGAAATGATATATATGAGAGACTTTGCAGATCCTGGTGGTCAGTCCCTATCCTAAAGAAGTCCCAAGAGATGTGACACTAGAAATATGACTAATGCCCCCAGTTTGGGTCCTAAAGATAGGTTTTGGGAGGTGCCCCCCTCCCTACTGTGAGGGTGAGGCTGTCAGTCTTCCAGTGACCAACCTGATTACAGGAGAGGAAAGGGGTTTTAAGTGGTGGTTTTTATCAGGACGTTGTTTAGACCGGTGATCAAGCTTACTACAGGTGTAGCAAGCTCTCAGAGGAGGCTTGTGGAATGTTTGAGTTGAGGTAACAGGGTAAGTCTTTTCCTCAATAGCTCCATTAAAGACAGTGTGAGGAGCTGGTAAGCCTAAGATCATTTTTTATCTCTTTGCCTCTTTTTCTCTCTGATTTCCTCATCTCTGCTGCTAAAAATCTTGAAGACTAGGTTTAGTAGTTCAGATTGAGGGGTTTGAGGGCCTTTATATCGTTTTCAAAGTTTTTTTCCTAATGTCTGATGCTGACTGGGAGATAAAATGCATAGCCAGAATAGATTTTCCTTCATAAGAGTTAGGATCAAAGTTGGTGAATTTTTGGAGAGCCTCAGTCAGGTGAGTGAGAATAAGGGCAGAGTTTTCATCTCATCTCTGAGTCATCTTCCATAACTTCCAATAAATGACCTGTTTAGAAGATGCCCATTTCATGCCTTATATAAGGCAAGTGACCATGTGGTTGTGTTTGACCTTGTTTCCAGAAAAGGGCTGATAATTTCCGTTGGGCTCAGCCAAGGGAACCATTGCCTTGCCAGAAGCATACTGTTCAGGCTGTATTCATTTCAAATCACCAGCATATTCAGTATCCTTGGACAAAATTCTGGTCTTTTCCTCTGGAGTGGTACAAATGGAGAGAATAACATATAAGTCTCTCCAGGATAAATCATAGGAAAAGGTTAGATACTCAAATTGCTTAGTGAAACTGGAGGGATTTTTTGAGAAAGAGCCAATCTTGGATTCTATAGGAGAAAGATCTGGCAGTGAGAAGGCCATATGGACTTGAACAATGCCCTCTGCTCCAGCAACCTCACAAAGAGGGAATTCAGTGGCAGGAGCATCAGGAAGTTGGGATGAGTGGTCTGAATGAGTGTGTATGGGAGAAAGATCAAAATGTGGAGGGAAGAGCTGAAGGAGAGGGTAATGGGTGCCAACAGGTCTTGAAGGGAAGGAGAGGAAGTGGGAGGTTGTAGAGGTGCCAAAGTTGGATCAACCATGGGCAAGTGTAAAGGCAGAGATTGGTCATTAGGGTCGAAGTCTGAGTTGGAAGAATCAGGGAGAGGGGTCTTTTGAGGCGATAGAAGGAGCATATGCCAAGCAGAGTGAAGGTCAGGATAACGATTGAGTTCAAAAAATCTTTGACATAAGGAACCTCACATCATTTTCAGAGGTGATGACAACATAAACTCAGCTGGAGAAGAATATTGTGGTTAAGAGAATCATTCTCTGGGGACACCTGGGTGGCTCAGTGGTTGAGTGTCTGTCTTTGGCTTAAGTCATGATCCTGGAGTCCTGGGATTGAGTCCCACATCAGCTCCCTGCGTGTTCTCTCTCTGCCTATGTCTCTGCCTCTCTCTGTGTGTGTCTCTCATTAATAAATAAATAAAATATTTTTTTAAAAAGAGAGAGTCATTCTTTAGCCTCCAGAGCCATCTAATTTATATTGGAGCCATGCTGTATTACAGTAGAAAATAAGACATTTGGGATGAATATCTTGTTTCAATTAGAGGTTTTGAGATTTTTAAGGAGACATTGGGAGGGGTGAGCAAGGTATTGCCCATCTGGAAATCTAGGAAAAGGTGAGGGGATATTTTGAAAACTGGAACAAAGGGAAAAAACATGAAGGCAGACATCTTAATCCAGCATCCCAAGAAGATGAAACCCTGAGCCTCACTGAGCCCAAGAGAAAGGGACATCCCCCAAACTCAGAGATCCATGTGCAGGGAAGGGATTGAGTATATCAAGACATGGAAAGGCCCAGAGGAGGCATCTCTCCAATGGTCAATCCAATGATTGTTGACTAAGCCCAATACTGGAGCTTGAACCTGCTATAGGGAATCAGCCAACATGTGATGACTGTTCCCAATGCTCAAAATCTCAAAGAGCCCTCCTGAAAAATGAAACTGTTGACACACCCGAGATTGGTTGACAAGGAGATCTTGATGAGATGGATCCTGGTAAGCAGGTGATGGCCAACCCCCATATGTAAGGCCACCAAAATGTTGGGGTGTCCTGGTAATGGGGATGACAACCCGTTGCACAAAGAGTAGAGCCACCAGCAGTACAGAGTTGATTCACTTTCCAAGGGAGGAGAGAAACCAGACATCAAGTGAGATGTTGGCCCTTAGTTTCTGTCAGGCTGAGCCTTTTAAGGGGTTTGAAAGATGTGTGAGGATTGCCCTGTGCCCCACGGGGTGTGAGGAAGGAGTTGACTGTTGGCCAGATAAAGCAGCAGGTGGCAGGTTTTCTGAGGTGCTTTGCCCAAGGGCTCATCCAGGATGTGGATTGTGATCCAGCTAGAGAATATGTTTTATAGCTGTGTCCATTTTCTGAGAATGTAGGTCACTATAACCTAGAAAAACAGAATTAGGGCCAACTACAAGCACCTTTGAGTTTTGTCTATAAGCTTGGCTGAGGAGGAGTCTTTAAATACAATCTTTTTTATGCCCTAATAATATGGTATAGAAAAACATAGAATAAATCAAGACATTTCATGAGTTAAGTCAGTTCTCTTGGTCAATCCTCCTATTCTCAACTTCTTGATCTGATATACTGGTAGACAAATATTTCTGCTTTTAATTAGCTTTTGGTTAAGTGTGATGTTTTGCTAGATGCCAGACTTTGGTAGACTATTAACTAAACAACCTCCCACCCCTGACTGAACTGTCTTCATCCATTTATCTAATTTTAACTTCCTAAGAAATATATGGTTCTAAAATATGACAAATTTAAAAAAAAAAAGAAGTTTTGATTCATCTGGTGTTTATTTTCTCTATCAGTAGAAGGCTTAGAAAATGTTGGATCTTTGTTTTAGAGGTATCATAGTTGACAAATACTAAACAGTTACTTAGCCTTATGTTAATCTAACATCAACATAGAGAGGGAAATGTTTCCCCTATCAATGTTGATGCAAGTAAAACATTCATCAACAAGATTCTTAAGGTTAGTTTTGCCTTGGAAGGTTCCTAATAACTTGATCATACCCAGAAATCAAACAAATAAAAGAGAAATGGAGGAAATTGCTTGGACAGATAAATCTCTTCAAGTGAAGAAACTGACTAAGATTCATCTATGAAATATACTCAATGTTGTTTCAGTTAAGTTTCCTTCCCTTTTATTCCCTGGAGTCTTTACACCGATACTTCCTATTTTTTCCTGCCTTTGTTACCACCTCTCCTGGTCTTTCCCTTCTCAAAATCTTTTACTTCACAGTTCCCATTTCTCCTCTACTTTGGGTGTTTGTGTTTCTTATATCCTCAGAGTCCTGCCTAGAACTGGATTGCTATATATTAACATTGAATAGGCCTTTTGTTTTTAATTTCCAAGACGAATCATTTGCTCCTTTAAGAAGAGTATTTAAGGGCAGCCCAGGTGGCTCAGCAGTTTGGTGCCGCTTTCAGTTCAGGGCGTGATCCCGGAGACCCAGAATCAAGTCCTCATCAGGCTCCCTGAATGGAGCCTGCTTCTCCCTCTGCCTCTCCCCCACTCTCTCTCTCTCTCTAATAAATAAATAAAGTATTTTTTAAAAATCATATTAAAGCAACAGAGTACACATTCTTATTGAATGCACATGGAACATTCTCTAGAACAGATGACATACTGGATGACAAATCAGCTTTCAACTGGCTCCAAAAGATTGGGATTACTTCTTGCATGTTTTCAGGCCACAATGTTTTGCAGCTTGAACTCAATCACAAGATGAAATTTGGAAGGAAATCAAACATTTGCAGGTTACAGAGCATCCTACTAAAAGAATGGATGAGTCAACCAGGAAATTAAAGCGGAATTTAAAAAATTCTAAGAAACAAATGAAAATTAAACACAACTATTCAAAACCTTAGGGATTCAGCAAGTGCAGACCTAACGGAGAAGTACACAGCAATACAAGTCTTTTCAAGAAACCAGAAAAATCTAAAATACCAAAGCTACCCTTATAAAGGGGTTGGAGAAAGAACAACAAATAGAGCTTAAACCAAACAGGAGATGAGAAATAATTAAGATTAGAACAGAAATCAAAGAAATAAAAAGAGAAAGAATAGTGAAATAGATCATTGAAAATGGAAGCTGGATCTTTGAAAGAATTAGTAAGACTGGCAAACTCCTAGACAGGCTAATCAAAAAGAAAAGAGTAGAGATGCAAATTAATAAAATCATGAATGAAAGAGGAGAGATCATGAACTACATCGAAAAATACAAACAACTTAAGAACATATATTATGAGCAACGATATGAAAACAAATTAGGCAATCTGGAAGAAAGGGATGTATTCCTGAAAATTTATAAACTACCAAAACTGAAACAGGAAGAAACGGAAACTCTGAACATAGCCATAACCCACAAGGAAATTGAAGCAGTCATCAAAAACCCCCCAAGAAACAAGAGTCCAGGGCCATATGGCTTCCCAGGGGAATTATACCAAACATTTAAGAACTAATACCTATTCTTCTGAAGCTGTCTCAAAAAATAGAAATGGAAGGAAAACTTCCAAACTCTTTTTATGAGGCCATCATTATTACCTTGATCCCAAAACCAGGCAAAGACCCCATCAAGAAGGAGAATTACAGAACAATATCCCTGATGAAACTAGATGCCAACATTCTCACCAAGATACTAGCCCAATAGCATATTAAAAAGATTATTCACCTTGGCCAAATGGAATTTATTCCTGGGCTGCAACAGAGGTTCCACATTAGCAAATCAATCAACGTGATAAATCACAATAATAAGAGAAAGGACAGAGCCATTTGATCCTCTCAGTTGATGCAGAAAAATCATTTGACAAAATATAACGTCGTTTCTTAATTAAAACTCTTCAGAATGTAGTGATACTGGGAACATGCCTCAATATTATAAAAGCCATCTATGAAAAGCCCACAGCAAATGTCATTCTCAATGGGAAAAAACTGAGAGCTTTCCCTCTAAGGTCAGGAACATAACAGGGATGTCCACTCTCACCACTGCTATTCAACATAGTACTAGAAGTCCTAGCTTCAGCAGACAATAAAAAGAAATAAAAGGCATTCAAATTGGCAAAGAAGGCTCCAACTCTTCACACATGACATGATTCTTTATGTGGAAAACCCAAAAGACACCACCTCAAAATTGCTAGAAATCAGACAGCAATTCAGTAATGTGATAGGATATAAAATCAATCCACAGAAATAAGTTACATTTATATACACTAAAAATGGGACCATAGAAAGAGAAATTAGAAAATTGATCCTATTTACAATTACACCAAAACTCATGATATCTAGGAAGAAATCTGACAAAGAGGATCCGCACTCAAAAACTACAGAACACTTATGAAAGAAATTGAAGAAGACACAGAGAAATGGAAACACATTCCATGTTCATGGATTAGAAAAATAAATATTATGAAAATGTCTATACTACCCAGAGAAATCTACACATTCTAGGAACCCCTATCAAATATCATGGACACTTTTCACAGCGTTGGAACAAATAATCCTAAAATTTATATAGAATCAGAAAAGACTCCAAATAGCCAGAAGAATGTTGAAAAAGAAAACCAATGCTGGTGGCATCACAATGCCTGACTTCAAACTATATTACAAAGCAGTAATCATCAAGACAGTATGGTATTGGCACTAAAACAGACACATGGATCAATGGAACAGAATAGAGAACCCAGAAATGGACCCTTAATTCTATGGTCAACTAATCTTTAATAAAGCAGGAAAGAAAATCCAGTGGGAAAAGGACAGTCTCTTCAACAAATGATGTTGGGAAATTGGACTGTCACATGCAGAAGAATAAAGATGGACCATTTTCTTAAACTATACATGAAGATAAACCTAAAATGGATGAAAGACATAAATTTAAGAAAGGAATCCATCAAAATCTTATAAGAGAACACAGGCAGCATTGTCTTTGACTGCAGGCCCAGCAAGTTCTTGCTAGACACATCTCCAAAGGCTAGGGAAACAAAAGCAAAAATGAACTATTGGGACTTCTTCAAGATAAAAACTTCTTCACAGCAAAGGAAATAGTCAACAAAACCAAAAGACAACCAACAGAATTGGAGATGTTTGCAAATGTCTTATTAGATAATGGGCTAGTATCCAAAATCTATAAAGAATTTATCAAATTCAACACCTAAAAACCAAACAATCCAGTCAAGAAATGGGCAGAAGACATGAACAAACATTTCTCCAAAGAAGATATACAAATGACCAACAGAAACATGAAAGAAAAATGTTCCATATAACTTGGCATCAGGAAAATACAAATCAATGAGATACTACCTTTCAGTAGTGAGGATAGCTAAAATTAATAAGTAAGGAAATAGCAAATGTTGGTGAGGATGCAGAGAAAGGGAAACCCTCTTACACTGTTGGTGGGAATGCAAACCTGTGCAGACACCCTGGAGAACAGTATAGAGGTGCCTCAAGAAGTTAAAAATGGAGCTACCCTATGACCCAGCAAGTTCACTACTCAGTATTTGCCCCCAAAGATACACATATTGTGATTGGAAGGGGTATCTGCATCGCCAGATTCAAAGCAGCAATGTCCACAATAGCCAAACTGTGGTTGAGATGTCTATTGACACATGAATGGATAAAGAAGATGTGGCCTCTATATACAATGGAATATTACTCAGCCATCAGAAAGGAGGAATATCCACCATTCATATTGATGTGGATGGAACTGGAGGGTATTACGCTGAGCTAAATAAGTTAATCAGAGAAAGACAATTATATGGTTTCACTCGTATGTGCAATATAAGAGAGAGTGCAGAGGATCAAAGGGGGAAAGAGGGAAAACTGAATGGGAAGTCATCAGAGAAGGAGACAAACCATGAGAAACTCTTAAATATAGGAAACAAACTGAGAGTTGGTGGAGGGGAGGGGGTAAAGAGATGGAGTTATTCTGTGATGAGCATTAAGGAGAACATGTGATATGATGAGCACCGGGTGTTATATGCAATTGATGGATTATTGAACTCTCCATCTGAAACTAGTGATGTACTGTATGTTGGCTAATTGAATTGAAATTCAAGAGTGTTTTTTTTTTCAGACTTGTAGTTTTGGGGACACAGATCCGGTAATTTTCAAAGTTAGATTTTTTGCAATTTGTATCTCAATTTCATGTCTAAAAACTTGGAATGTTTGATATGGGATTTGAACCTTTTGCTCTTCAGGGAGAAACTCTGGGTTTTGAGTTCCCTCCAGTTGTGGAACACTGCATTAGAGATAGGTTTTATGAGACGCTGTTCCCTTTCCTATATACTTTGGTGTGGTTTTCTTCTCCTTTGTCCAATATGCAGTCATCACTCAATCAGCCTCTATGTATTTTTCAGAAAAAAAATTTCCAGACATAACTATATACTTAGTGTGTCCATAGGAGGAGGAGAGTTTAGGATTTTTCAATGTTTCCATTTTGATCCAGAGTCTATAGCTTTATAACTTTGAAATCAATAAGTGTGATCATTCTGACTTTGTTCTTTTTTAAAGATTGATTGATTGATTGATTGATTGATTGGAGTGGCAATGCACCTGAGTGGTGCCAGAGGGCCCACTCTGAGCAGAGCCAGAGGGAGAGAATCTCCAAGCAAACTCCCCATTGAGTGTGGAGCTTGACCCCAGGCTCTTTCCCATGACCCATGAGATCATGACCTGAGCTGAAACCAAGAGCCAGATGCTTTACCAACTGAACCATCCAGATGTTCCTTTACTTTGTTCTTTCTCAGGACTGCTTTGGCTATGTGTGGTGTTTTCTGGTCCTACACAAATTTTAAGATAACTTTTGTGTACCTTTGTAAAATTAACATTGACATTTTGATAAAGTTGACATTGAATGTACTGATAAGTTTGGATAGCATGGACATTTTAAGAGTATTAATTCTTCCAATTCATAAATAATGAGATCAGTGGTTGAGTGCTGCTGCTGAGAACATTTGGGTAGGATTGATGATTGGATCCCTGTTTAGCGAGGCTGTAGAAGGTTCAGTAGTGGTCTTGGTTTCTGATAAGCTTTACTGGATTTAGGAACTTGCTACTATTTTCAGCAATAGTCAGGACTGTGATTAGGTGGCAAAACACAGAAATAGAACCCAGAGCCTCCATGGTGGTTGGTTGAAGACTGTACACCAAAATTTCTGGTAGGTAGAATTTACGGTTTTGTCTTGCAGATGGTGAAAGCCACAGGCTGTGTTCTGAGTTCCATTGGTACTCTAAGCAAGGCTATTGGTGGGCTTAAGCATGTAGTTTGCTTAAGTTCCCTGATTAGGTGGACTGACATTTCTTTTTGGAAGTAGGTTGGGCTTTAAATTAAATTCCTAAACAGGTAAAGCAGGAAAATTGCTTCCAAGACCACCAAGGCTCTTTGTTGTCTTGGCTAAAGGTGATGCATGCCTCCAAGTACCCTGATCAAGTGGGACCACTGAATTTGTCATCAGTATAATCATCTCTTCTTAGTACACTCTCTACTCAAATATTTTGGGTTACACAGTTTGCCAGGTGTTCCATCCAACCTTTCTGTTTTGGGTGAATCCTGGAGCTACATTCACTGGCGAGTGGGACTAGATTTAGTTCCTCTGCAAGAGCAGAATGGGAAGATCAGGCCCAAGTGGCCTCCTAAATGTTCCTAGTCAGGCTCTCTGATCTAGAGGTGTATAGGGCTATATTTATCAATGGGTGAGACTATGAATCACTTCCCCTTACTGGCCAAGGGGAAAGAACTGACTTATAGACCCAAAGGCTCTTTGTTTGTGATCTTGACTCAAGCCAAATCACTCTCCAAGTTCCTTGGTTAAATGATGCTACTGGCTTTACTATGTGACTATCAGTTCTGCCTACCATACTCTCTGCTTGAATGTTGCTGAGCTACAGTTTCAAAGTGTTCCAGCCTTTCTGGTTACGTAGGGCCAGGAGCTATACTCATAAGTGGGCCTGGCTATGACTCAGCAGACCAGGCCCTAAATCTAAAAAGGCTATTGTTTGAGGTCCTGAATCAGGGAGACCTGTACCCCAATTAGTTCCCGGGTTAGACTGCACCACCATTCTATCTCTCCAGATGCACATAACTGGTGGTTGGGCGCAGCAGGTAGGAAATTGATATGCTAGTATCTGAGTACTGGCTGTTGTTAGTCCCCCACTCTTCTCCATCACAATCAGATTTTCAGTAATCAAGTCCCATTATTTCCCCTACAATCCCTGTGGTGCAAGACTAGGGTGAAGGATCCCAAAAAATGACCCACAAGACTGGAGAGCTGGATGTCAGTCCTGCACTCTTTTCCTTCTGGAGGACAATAGATTCAGGGGAGCTCTCTCAGTGAGGTGCTCTACATGCCTGGGTGAGGGGCAATGCAGTCAGAATGTAACTGCTTCTCTTACCCTTCTAATGAACTTTTCTCTCTCTCTATGCGTGGTACAGGGGGATGCTTCAGCCTCCTCTCCATGTTGTAAAGCTTTCTTAATGGTGTCCTCCCCATGAGTAACTGTCCATTGTTTTTGTGAAAGGGAGTGAATTGGAAATAACTTGTGTTGCCATCTTATTTTTGTCATTCTCTATAATGTTTTAATAGATATATTTATTGCTATAAACATTCCCTTACATTTCTTTTACAGGATCCCATAGGTTTAGGAATGTTGTACTTCCATTTTCACTTGTTTTGAGATATTCTTTGATTTCAAATTTGATTTCTTCTTTTATTCATTATTGATTATAAGCATGCTGTTTAGCTTTCACATATTTGTAGATTTTCCAGCTTTCCCCCATGTTGTGATTTTCATATCATAATGGTCAGAAATAATACTTGTCAAGATTTTACTCTTCTTAAATTTGGTAAGACTCATTTACAAATTCATATATGATATAACTTAGAAAATGTTTTGTGTGTGTTTGAGAAGAATGTTTATTTTGCTACTGTGGATAGATAGTGATAGATTTTTCTACTGTTATTTTATTCTAAAGCACAGTTTAAGCCCAATATTCCCATAGTGATTTTCTGTCTTGACGGTGTTTCTATTATTTAGTGGCTTATTGAAGTCTATTACTACTATTGTATTATTGTCTATTTCTCCCTTTATCTCTTAGAATTTACTTAATATATTTTGATTGCTCCAATGTTAAGTGCATATATCTTTCCCATTGTTATATAGCATTGATGGGTTATTTTCCTATATATTTTATGTTGACATTTTGTGTGTCTTTATAGTTTTGACTTAGAATCTGCTTTAATAATATGATTAGCTACCCATACTCTCTTTTGGTTTCCATTTGCATGGAATAACTTTTTCCTTCCATTCACATTGAATCAACATTTTTCTTAAAGCTGAAATAAGTCTTTTGTAGACAGCATTATAGCTTAATCTTTTTTCTTGTGCACTTAGCCACTTCATACTTTTTTATCAGACAATATAATCACTTATATCTAAAATAATTATTTTAGTTAAGGACTTACTGATGCTATCTTATTAATTGCTTTCTCATGATTTGTGTTTTCTTTGTACACTCTTCTCTTTCTCTCTTCCTTTATGAAGGATAATTTTCCATAGAGGTATACTTTGGTTCATTTTTCTTTGTTTTTTTGTTCATCAACTGTAATTTTTGCTTTGTATTTACCTTGAGGCTTACATACAACGTCCTATAGTTATATCAGCCTGTGTTAAGGTAATAACAACTTGGGACGCCTGGGTGGCTCAGCAGTTGAGCGTCTGCCTTCGGGCTCAGGGCGTGATCCCAGAGCCCAGGGATTGAGTCCCACACTGGGCTTCCTGCATGGAGCCTGCTTCTCCTTCTGCTTGTATCTCTGCCTCTCTGTCTCTAATGAATAAATAAATAAAATCTTTAAAATATAAAGGTAATAACAATTTATCTTGGATTACAAAGATACCTACCTTTTATTATCATTTGCCATATATTTTGTATTTGGTATCACAATATACCTTTTTATATTTTGTATTTATTATCAAATTATAGTAGATTTATTTATTTTAAATATTTTCTTTAACTTTATACTAGAGTTAATTGATAACACACCATCATATTACAATATTAGAGTACTTTGGCTTTGAATATGCAATTGTCTTTATTTTTTAAAGATTTATTTTATTTATTTATTTTAAGTTTTTTTTTTTTCATGGAGACACAGAGAGAGAAGCAGAGACAGAGGAAGAGGGAGAAGTAGGCTCCCTGAGGAGAGCCTGATGCATGACTCAATCTCAGGACCCCAGGATCACAACCTGAGCCAAAGGTAGAGCTCAACCATGAAACCACCCAGGTGCTCCAAGATTTATTTATTTTAGAGAGAGAGAGAGCACATGCACACATGCACACACAACTGGGGGTGGGAGGGAGCAGAAAGAGAGGGAAAGGAAGAAAATCTCAAGCTGACTCCTCACTGAACACAGAGCCCAAAACAAGCCAATCTCCTGACCCTGAGATCATAACCCTGAGATCATGAACTGAGCTGAAACCAAGAGTTGGTCACCCAACCAACTGAGCCGCCCAAGAGCCCCTTCAATTATCTTTAGAACTGACTTTTATATTTCCAAATGTTTTCAAGTTTTTTATTAGTGTTCTTTTTTAAACTTGAAGATATCCTTTCAGCTTCTCTTGTAAGGCAGGGCTAGTGATAATGAACACCCTGTCCTTTTTTCTCTTAAGTATTTATCTCTCCAACATTTTTGAAAAACACATGTAGTGGTTAAAGTATTCTTGGTTAGCAGGAGGTTTTGGGTTTTTTGTTGTTGCTGTTGTTTGTGGTGGTGATTGGTTTTTCTTTTTATCACTTTGGACATATTACTTTTTCTGGACTGCAAGTTTTTTTGCTGAAATATCCACTGATATCTTTATGAGCATTCCTTATATGTGTATTTTTCTTTCTCTTCCAACTTTTAATTTACTCTGTGTTTGATTTTAAGGGTTTTATTACAAGTTAAGCAATCAGTTATTATTTAAGTTACTAAATAATAAGCTTGTGGACTCATGAATTTCATGAACTTAGATTAAGTCTCCTTCCCTTCTATCTTTATTTTAATTCTGGGCTCCAAAATTGCATAGATTATTTATCTTGGTGATTTCTTATAACTCACATAGAGTGTCTTAATTTTTGTCATTTTTTTCTATTCTGGATGGGTAATTTCAAATAATCTGTCTTTGGCTCATAAATTCTTTCTCTGATCAAGTCTGCTATTAACTTTCTTTTTTGAATCTTTAATTTAATTACTTATCTTAATTTAATTAATTATTAAATTAATTAAATTAAATTAAATTAAATTATTAAAATTAAATTATTAATTATTTAATTAATTTAATTAATTACTTATCTTAATTTAATTTAATCTTTAATTACTTATTGTATTCTTTAGATCCAGAATTTTTCTTTGATTCTTTTGTATCTTTAAAGAATTGCCTTTGTGTATTGGCTTCCTGATTTTATTGAATCATCTTTCTATGTTTCTTTTAACTCACTCAGCCTTTACAAGAACAGTTTTGAATTATTTATTGGGTAAATCAGGAATCTCCATTTCTTGAAGTTGTACTGGAAAACTTATTTTCCTATTGTTGTATGATGATTCCATGATCCTTTGTGTTTCAAGATGTCTACATGTGATATCTTCATATTTGGGTACTAGACATTTCTAGTCTTTACCACATTGCCACTTTAATGAGTCTAAGCTTAGGTTAAGACTAAGACTTAGACTACTAAGACTTAGTACTACTTTCTTAAATGATGTACTGAGGCTTTCCTGAGGCTACACCCTCACCTAAGTAGTGACTACATTTCTGTGCTTATTCTGTAATGAATTACTAATTTTTGCCCTTTTATATTGTATGATGTTTTAATATAATTTAAATTAAAAATTAGTTTATACATATGGTGAGTATTCCTTCCTCTCACTTAAAAGGGATGCTCAGGGATGTTACTCCATAATGTTAACAAATTCCTATATTAGATAATTTGTGGTAATTAGATTTTTCTCTTTATTAAAAATATGTTGTATTAACTTGGGAAATAAAATTAGAAATTACAATAATTTTAAATTAATTTTAAATGGGACGGCTGGGTGGCTCAGCAGTTCAGGTCTGCCTTTGTCTCAGGGCATGATCCTGGAGTCCCAGGATTGAGTCCCACATTGGGCTCCCTCCATGGAGCCTGCTTCTCCCTCTACCTGTGTCTCTGCCTCTTTCTCTCTCTCTCTCTGTCCCTCATGAAAAAATAAATAAAAAATCTTTTTAAATATAATTAATTTGTTAATTAATTTTAAATTACTAATTGTATACTTGTACATACCAGATATTGTCTTAAATGTCTTTTTATTTTATTGTTTTAAGCCATATTTGTGTTAAAAATGAAAAATCCTCCAAATTTCAAATCTATTTAAATATATTATCTGGTTTTGATTGTGATTTGCCCAAAGTCCTACCAGTATTATCAGTTAATTAGCCCCACGTGAGTTGGGGAAGCTTATGTTCAAAGCAAAGAAAGTATTGCCTCTCCCTAGCAAGAGGCAGATGGGATCCTCAGAACTATGTCCTCTGAGTTTTTTCTTTTGTTTTTGTGCCAAATCTTGTCATTAATTGATAATGATTTCCAAAGAAGAGAAGCATATAGCACAATGAGCAGCTTCTAGCTTATTAATCCTTATCATAAACTGGGGAAAAATTCCTCTGAGAGTGATACGCTGATAAAAGCCATGTTCATTTTCTGCTGGACACCAGCTGGGCTGGTCTACCAAGGAAGTGATGATGCATGTTGAAGGGCAGTCATGACCTCTCTGGTGTCTCTCTACAGGTGAGAGATATGGACATGAAATTAATTGAACTCTTGCTTCCACATAGTTATTTTATTTATACAAAAATTAAAATTTATATTTATATAATGTAAGAATTGAAATAATGGGTGGTGTAAAGTTTAACTATTAAATGCTTTATTAAATACCTAGAAGTTTTTTAGACATAAAGGAGTGATGAGAAAAACTAAAAAGTGGCAGTACATCCTTGCCAACTTAAATTCCTCACTTCGGAAAAAATCCTTCTAATAGGTCTGATAACAGTGTGAAAACAAAGTGTTTGAAACTTCAGATACTGACTATAGAAGCTATTTTCATGAGACAGGACTACAGTTGTGAATAATTTCATGGCATTGAAATGTTATTTAACTAAAACAAAAGGTTGACTAATAATATACAGTTAGTATTTTTTTAAGTTGGGATTGTGTTAAGTATAGATTGTGTTAAACCTGCATGCCTATCATGGTCTTGCCAAATATTTAGCAAACATCTCAGTGAGTTCGCCTTTCAAAATCACAATTTTGAAATCACAATCACGTTCTACTGTATATCCCTGGTTTGCACAATTAATAAAGAACCTAAAGGTGATAAACCTATATTTATAGCATCAACTCTTGATTATCCTACATTACTTTATTTCATTTTATTTGATTAGATTTTAAGTTTATTCTATATATAAATTGTATTCATTACATAAGCAAAGGCAGAGACCTTCATTTTAATCCATAATATATCCCAAGTTCCAAGAAGTATCTCTGATATAGTAAATGTGCTAAAAAGAGTTGAATAAATGAACACTCTTTTACTTAAAAATGATTAGTACTCGGGGATCCCTGGGTGGCTCAGCGGTTTGGTGCCTGTCTTTGGCCCAGGGCATGATCCTAGAGTACCGGGATCGAGTCCCGCGTTGGGCTCCCAGCATGGAGCCTGCTTCTCCCTCTGCCTGTGTCTCTGTCTCTCTCTCTCTCTCTTTCTCTGCCTGTCATAAATAAAATCTTTAAAAAAAATGATCAGTACTCAAAAATACTTGGGTTTGGGGGCACCTGGCTGGCTCAATTGGAAGATTATGTAACTCTTGATCTTGTGGTCATAAATTTGAGCCCCACACTGGCTGAAGAGATTGCTTAGATAAAAAAAATTTTAAAAATAATACTTGGGGGTTTTTTATATATAATTTTTCCCTTTCTCCTGGGAATCCCAAGCTTGAAGAGTTGTAGTAGAGACTGTAGATCAATAGAATTAGGTGTGTTTTATAAGCTCAGGTCTCATTACATGTTGAGGGAAAGGTGTCACCAAAAGATTCACACCTAAATTCTTTCCAAATTCACTGATTCTGATGTTATTTCTATTTAACTGTTTTAAAATTGTAGCCTCAGCAGAGAAACATAGCTGGATTTTGCTAAATTTCTGAGAGATAACCATTTTCCTTTTGAGTAAATAGGAGGTATGTGTCATAGATATTTGCTCAGCTGTGTAGACAAAAAGGTGTTTTCTTCCATATTAATTGAAAACTTAGATGTTAAAATGAGGTTTAAGAAAGAGAAATTAAGGAGTCATTCCCATTTACAATTGCACCCAAAAGCATAAGATACCTAGGAATAAACCTAACCAAAGAGGTAAAGGATCTATACCCTAAAAACTACAGAACACTTCTGAAAGAAATTGAGGAAGACACAAAGAGATGGAAAAATATTCCATGCTCATGGATTGGAAAAATTAATATTGTGAAAATGTCAATGCTACCCAGGGCAATTTACACATTTGATGCAATCCCTATCAAAATACCATGGACTTTCTTCAGAATGTTGGAACAAATTATTTTAAGATTTGTGTGGAATCAGAAAAGACCCCGAATAGCCAGGGTAATTTTAAAAAAGAAAACCATAGCTGGGGGCATCACAATGCCAGATTTCAGGTTGTACTACCAAGCTGTGGTCATCAAGACAGTGTGGTACTGGCACAAAAACAGACACATAGATCAATGAAACATAATAGAGAACCCAGAAGTGAACCCTGAACTTTATGGTCAACTAATATTCAATAAAGGAGGAAAGACTATCCATTGGAAGAAAGACAGTCTCTTCAATAAATGGTTTTATTGTTTTCTTACTCTGAGGCTTGTTCTCTCTCCACAATTACCCAAACTGGAGAGCTACTTGTTTTCAATAAGGAGGGGTTCCTACAATATATAGTCAATACTTTGGTAACATTGTTAGGTGCCTAGTACTGTTCTAAGAGCCTTACACAGACTCCATGATAATCCTGAGGACAGGGGCTATTCTCATACCCTTAGGCCAGTGAGAAACTTGAGGAGGAGTGACTTCCCTGATATCATATAGCTAATGAGTGGCAGACCCTAGATTTTCACCCAGGCCATTGAGGTAAAGTTTCTGTCTAAGGATCAGATTAAATTGCATCACGAGTAATAAAGTGTCATCTTGGAGTTTGAAGTGATTTTTAGAAAACTGGGAAATTTAAACTAGCAAATTGCAGTTGTTTATACCAATGTTAAGTCTCAATTATTTGGGGGCAATTTTTGTATGTATTTCTCTTTTCTTTGATAACGATATTAATTTTCTAATACATTATGTATTTAAAAATTTATATTATCTGACTTTTTGATATGTGTATGTTAACAAGTCCCTCTGAATTTAGCTTACAATGACTTATGTGCATATTTAAAGACCATAAAGATTTATTTCAGATGGCATCTTGTAGTACAAGGTTTAACAGTTGGGAGGAATCTGATGAATTTTGTTTTCAAATTTGAGAGCAGATGTGGGCAGTGTTCTGATGTGACTTCATGTCAGCTCAGTCATTCTCCTAATTTTTAAAGACTGAGATGTGAAAACTTACATGTATTAATTGCCCAAGTTTTTAATAAGATTATCCTTTGACTTAAAGTAATTTCTTTTTACATATATAATCTATTCTTATAGGATGACCAGAAAATATGATCCAGAAGAAACTAATATCACTTGAATCTCTACCATCAGTGAAAACTTGGATTTTTTCATAATTTCATATATGCATGTGTATGTTTATATACATAAAACTATATCGTTATATATGAATATATAGATGTATTTCTATTTATCATATATATTGTTGATATATATATATGATAAGGAAATTGTAAATGTGCCATTTTTTTTCACTTAAGAATACAACAAAACTGTCATACCATGCTCATGATTATAGATCCACCTTACATCCCAGTAGTTGCCTGAAATTCTATTATGAAATCTAATATTAAGACCGATTTCTTAAAGATTTATTTATTTATTCATGAGAGACACAGAGAGAGAGAGACAGAGATATAGGCAGAGGGAGAAGCAGGCTCCCTGCAGAGAGCCTGATGAGGGACTTGATCCAGAATCCCGGGATCATGCCCTGAACTGAAGGCAGATGCTCAACTGCTAAGCCACCCACATGTCCTTAAAACATAAATTATTTCTGTGTCCAATTGCAGATGCTTAAATTTATTTTGCTTTCCAACTATTGCAAACAAGACCAAGGTGAAAATTTTACGATGTTGCTCACTTATCCCTGGTTTCTGTACAAAATTTCCTACAAGCAGAAGTTTACATATTATTTTTAGGATCCTGATATTGGATTGGTGCTCTCTCAAACATAAAATAATACACACTCCCATTCTCATCAGCAATTTGTGAGCACCTTCCTCTCCTATGATACTCAGTATTGGTACAACCCAGCTGTCAACTAGAGGTTCAAGTTAAGATTGGCAGCTAAAACTGCATTTCTACAATCTGAGGCCTTTGCAATAGAGAGAAAATAACCAGCACCTAGGCTGTTGAGGAAGCTTTCTTGTGCTTGTACTATAGAGAAGTCAGAGTGAGTCAAGGTTAAGTTCCAACCATTTAACTTTGGGCATCCAAAGCCCAGCTGTCCACTGTCAGACCAACAACTTCACATTGTATAGCCTTACACAAAACGTGTGTTAGAGGAATGTAGCACTGAGTGCAATTCATATGTATTCAGGGAAGGAAGTAGTGGGAGTCATTTTTATGGATTTACCAACAAAATCCAATGAGGACCACCTGGTTGGAAACAGGCCAAGAACACCTTGATTTTCCAATGATATTAAACCTAATATCTAACTGATCATACCCAAGTAAGGAATAATCATACTGAAAAATATGTTTTTTATGGAACCAATGATCTAGGTAAAGCGTGGGGAAGCTCTCAAAGTACCTCCATCTGTAGAGAGATTTTGATTTAAGACTGTGATGTATTATGTTAGACATAACCATAACAGTATTGAGGTCTGATCACAGAGCTAGCATTTTACTTTGTCTTTTTTTTAATCTTGTTTTACTTTTTTAAATTTTTTACAATTTTTTTAAGTAGGCTCCACATCCAATGTGGGGCTCAACTCACGACCCCGAAATCAAGAGTCATATGCCCCATAAACGAAGCCATCCAGGAACCCCTAAAATGTTAAAGAATTATCATTCCTCCCAATTTAGGAATATCTATATCTAATATATATGTATATATATTAGCAAGAGAGAGAGATATATAATATATATATATTATATATATAGCAAGAGAGCAGGAGAAACTGTGTTTTAAAAACTTGATAATATAACTCATGATTTTAGATTTATAAATCATTAATAAAATTTCTCTAGTGACATTTGAGTTTATGCCACAGTGAGTTAATTTTCACACCTTCATGTAATTTTTGAAATATCTTTGAATATCTTTGTTGTTTATTCTTCATTCAGTTTTAATAGTCTTGTCCTTATGAGTCATTTATTTAGGAGTTAACTCTGCTACTTCCCCCTGACATACACAATGGAGGATTTCTTTCAAATGTGGATCTTCAAAAGGAAATATGATGTCATCTTTACAGAGCTGCATATATAATGATGGTTATACTGGTGAAAGACTGGGAATAGGAGTATTGGGTGGGCATTATTATGTCTGCTTGGAGATAAGAAGTTGTCCTCAGCAGTCAATATTCAGTAGTGAGATTTGTGAGTCTGGTGTTTGGAGGATCTTTCCCAGATTACATTTGATAAGGACTTTTTTTTCCCCTGTGGACATCAAAATAGGAAATCGGACAGCTACAGGCCAAAATGTGATACTTAGAGATTGCCCAGGGGTTAGAGAGCACTTCGTATTTCTGGAAATAATGAAATTCATATTTTACTTTGTAACTTTGTTGACAACTTTGACCAGAAATCCTAAATTTTTTAAATGTGATTATGGTTTTGTATTCTGTTTTGATTTGACTTGTCTTAGACAAATGTAAATTTAAAAGATGTTTAAAAGGATATTGTACATTTAGGGTCAGTTGAATGTAACTGTGGAGAGTATGAGAAACAAAGTCCAGCCCTTGAACCAGGCCCAGATCTACCACTTGCCCTCCCTGTGCCTCAGTTTCTCCAACTAAAAAATAGTGATAATTATAGTAACTGACCTCATAGAGATACTGTGAAAAGTGACTATATCACAACACTAGGCCTGTGGAGTGATGAGTGGCACAGAGTAAGCATTACAGGGATACTGACTAATCTGTTATTAGCAACATGCATCAATTATACTTATGTTTAAAAGCTGATAAAAATATTTGTTTGTGTGGCTGCTGTATCAAATTAGCACTATCTTAATGGCTTTAAATGATACAAATTTATTATCTTACAATTCTGGAGGTCACAAGTCAACAATTGGTCACATTAGGCTAAAATCAAGGAAGGCTACACTCATTTCTGAAGGTCTTAAAGGAGGGTCCATTGTTTTGAAAGCATTTTTCAGATTCTAGACTCCACTCAATTCCTTGCATCATGGTCCTCTTCATCTTTAATATCAGTGTTTGAATAATTTCACATATATCACATCTCCTCTGATTTTTGCCTCCCTCTTATAAAAACCCTTGTATTTACACTGAGCCCAATAGGACATTCCAAAATAATCTCTCTTTCTTTTTTAAGTAGGCTCCACACAATTTTATTGTGGTTTGAAGACAAATACAAGGGCCTACCATTTAATTTTTAAAATTTTCCTTTAGCATCTTTTATAGATCATATTCACATGGATTTTAAAGAAATTCTACAAGAAATGAATCATTTAAAGAGTAAAAAGGCAATTTTCATTTCAGTAAATATTTAACAATCATTTATTTAAATATTCAACAAATATTTACCATATGCTAGCCATTCTTTTGTATTCTGGAAGCACACAGTGAACAAAATAGGCAAACTGTCTTACTCATATGAGACTTCTGTCAGTGACAGGAGACAAATACAAAATTAGATGAGTGTCTTAAATGGTCTGAAGGAATATGAAAACAATAGTCATCAAGAGCTATAAAAAAATAGGCCCCTCTGAGAAGGTGGATTTGAAGGAAAGCCCTGAAAGACATGCCAGTCACACAAGTGGGCAGGAGACCCAGGCCTGGATCAGAGCAAAGACAAAAGCTACATACTGGAGGCTCCACCAGAGCAGGGACAAAGGATTAGCATGGAAGTCATATGGGATTTGCAGCACCAGGGCAAATGCACTGGAGGAAGCAGAAAATGATTTCAAAGGATGAATGTATTACAGTATGATGGGCTTTGAAGTGAAATATAAAGTTTTGTAGTAGAGCTTTGAGCAGGAGTTGACCTGTTCTGATGTAAATTTTTAAGATCCCTTTGCTCTGAGGTTAAACTAAAAACAGATAAGAAAGACAGAGCATAAGGATAGCAGGAAAGCTACCAGAATAACCTAGATGAAATATGGCTGGAAAATTTCATTTATGAAGTGCCAACAAATGTCCTAACCCTTTGTGAGTTGTGATGTAAAACTAATTTGGTCTTTTTTCATCTTCTTAGCATAGAGCCCCTAAACCTCTCTGAATTTCCTAAATGAAAATAGCTATGTAGATGTCTTTTGTTATTCATAAAAAGGCCCTCCTACTACACCTGAATTTATGCTAATGAGGTAACTTCTTGAAATCTCCTAAGAATCAGGGCTGGCTACCACGAAACTAATCATAATTAAAGGTATGCAATTTTTAAACCTCTACCTCTCAGATCTCCAAGGTGAGGAGAAGGTCTAGAGGTTTCATTAATCACTGATAGCCAATGATTTGATCATTCATGTCTAAATAATCAAGCATCCATAAAAATCCAAAAGGGGGGGAGGGGTTCAGAGAGCTTCTGAAGGATGGTATACCCAGAGAGGGCAATGATGCTTCTGGCATTTTCCTACACATCTTACCTTATGTATGTCTTCTACCTAGTGATTCTTTAGTTATATACTAGTCAATCTAGTAATTAAAATATTCTGTACTCTAGAAAATTAATTAAACTGAGGGATAGGGTCATGAAAACCTTCTATTTACAGCCAGTGGTTCAGAAGCCTAAGTGATAAGCTCTATTTGGCAATTGATATCTGATTTGGGGGACAGGCTTGTAGGACTAAGCCCTTAGCCAGTGAGATATTAAGCTATCTCCATGTAGATAGTGTGGATATTGTATTAAATTGTAGGACAGCCAGCTGGTTGTCTAGAAAGTTGGACATTACTAATTATGGGGAATAAACCGTCACAGATTTGGTGACTGCAAGTGTCAGAGGTGAAATAATGAAAATAGAGGAGACACATAGAAAATGCTTCTTTCTTTACAGTCTACACTTTTTAAATTATTCATTTTGCTCACCTTTGGCCATTCAAATACCCAGGGGAATCAATGAGACTTTACACCAACTAGTATTGACTTAGCTCTGCTATAGACTGGACAACATTCTGGCGGCCAGAAATGCAGAGAGTGAATAGGAAAGATATAGTTAAACTCTAACCCAGGTATGGCAAATGCCAATTTTATGGCATTTTATTTATGTAATTAACACAATCTATGTATTGCAGTAAGAACATAAAGGCAATATAAAAAGTATTATGCTGAGAGAAACAAGTCAATCAGGAAAAGACAATTATCACATGGTTTCACTCATATGTGGAATATAAGAAATAGCACACAGGATCATTGGGTCACTGGAGGGGAAGGGGGTGGGGATGGGGTAATTGGGTAATGAACATAAAAGAAGGCATTTGATGTGATGAGCACTGGGTATTATACACAACTGATAAATCACTGAATGCTACACCTGAAACTAAGTGTGTATTATATGTTGGTTAGTTGAATTTAAAAATTTTAAAGTATTGTTCTCCAACAAAAAGAAATAGATCTACAGTTTCTAACTTAAGATGTTTCTCTTGGTCTGTTCATTTTTCTCTAGCATTTTGCCTTGGAAAATTTCAGCCAACCAGTACTCTCTGAGGTGTCATCCATACTGAAAGTGTCTTCTCTCTTTTTCCTTCCTGGTCTTTGTGGCTTTCTGCTCTGCTGGGGCTGCCATCAACAATGTCAATGAAGAATATAACTTTATCCTCTGACTTTATCCTCCTGGGGCTTCTGGTGAACAATAAAGCTACAGGGATCGTTTTTGCTGTTATTTTTGCTATTTTCATGGTGGCTGTAACTGCAAATCTGGTCATGATATTCTTGATTCAAATGGACTCTCGTCTCCATACACCTATGTATTTCCTGCTCAGCCAGCTGTCCATCATGGACACCTTTTTCATTTGTACCACTGTCCCAAAACTTCTGGTTGACATGGTTTCTAAAGAGAAGACCATTTCCTTTGTAGGTTGTGGTATCCAGATCTTCCTCTACTTGACCATGATTGGCTCAGAGTTCTTTCTCTTAGGCCTCATGGCCTATGACCGCTACGTGGCTGTCTGTAACCCTCTAAGGTATCCAGTCCTGATGAACCGCAGGGTGTGTCTCCTGCTGGCTGCTGGTGCCTGGTTTGGTGGGTCCCTGGATGGCTTTCTGCTCACCCCCATCACCATGAATGTCCCTTACTGTGGCTCCCACAGTATCAACCATTTTTTCTGTGAGATCCCTGCAGTTCTCAGACTAGCCTGTGCTGACACATCCTTGTATGAAACCCTAATGTACATCTGCTGTGTACTCATGTTACTCATCCCTATCTCTATCATCTCAACCTCCTACTCTCTCATCTTGTTAACTGTCCACCGAATGCGCTCTGCTGAAGGCCGGAAAAAAGCTTTCACCACTTGCTCTTCCCACTTAACCGTAGTCAGCATTTTCTATGGAGCTGCCTTCTACACTTATGTTCTACCCCAGTCCTTTCACACTCCTGAGCAGGACAAGGTAGTGTCAGCCTTCTATACCATTGTCACCCCCATGCTCAATCCTCTTATCTACAGCCTCAGAAACAAGGATGTCATGGGGGCATTTAAAAAGATGTTTTTGCAATACTCATCTGCTCAAAAAATAGCCTCAAGTGATGTTTAAGGATTCAATAAACTCACAAAAGGTCTTCCTAAGAACATTTTCTATCATCTTATTTCTTATTTCAAAGACAACTACTTGGTCATCTGTCAAAGATAATTTAAAATTGATGATTAAGAGGATTTACCATCTCTAGTTTCTTGTTACCAGAGGAGAAAACCAAAGATTTTCCAATAATTATGCAGATAGATTTTGGCTATCAACAATGAGGTATTATTACATTGGTTAAAGAATTCATCTAATTCTGGTTATTGCCTCTCAGACTAAATAAAGTGGGGGGGGGGGTACCCCATAGCACTTGTGGTAAAAATAGTGACTGTCAAATACTAGGCCACAATAAATAGTTGAGTAAGCTAAACTGACTGAATTTTGAATGTTGAAGCATTACACAACCATTTAAAAGGAATATAATATTTAACATCAAAGAAAACTACTATGCCTTTTTCCAAGTTATTTTAATAACAGAGTTCTAGGAAAGATGATGTCTTTGGGAAGAAAATTTACATTGCCCAATTCTGTGTGATTCATCAACAGGACTTGGATGCAATTCAGATTTGTTTGGAGTGAGATGAAAAGCTTTTGAAGAATTTTCTGTATAGACATACTTGATAAGATGTAAATTTTTATGTGGACTATTTTATGCACACTTAGAACAGGGAACTAGATTGCATGCAAGAAGACAACTCAGGAATCTTCAAATGAGAGAAAAGATTGAATTGAGTAGTTACACAAGATTTAGCTCACGGAAAGGATGACTGTTAAGGAAAAAAGTGAAATGAAAGATAAGTCAATTGACCTCAAGGTAAAGGAAGCTAGAATTTCTACTTACTGAGATTTTGAAAACTTTTAGAGTGGCAGGAAAGAGTAAGAGAAATCAATAATTTAGTTGTTGAGAAACTTTTGAAATATCTATTAGATACACGAAGCCAATCAGGGTTGAGGTTGTAGGTAAGGGCTGAAGGTTTAAATATAGTAGTCTTCAGAATAGAAAGACTAAAGACATAGGATTAGATGAAACTTAGGTAAGAGTAAAGAGTTAAGACCAAGGCAACTGGAGGCACCTGGGTGGCTCAGTGGTTGAGGGTCTGCCTTCGGCTCACGGGCGTGATCCCAGGGTGCTGGGATTGAGTCCCACAATGAGATCCCTGCGAGGAGCCTGTTTCTCCCTCTGCCTATGTCTCTGCCTCTGTGTGTGTGTGTGTGTGTCTCTCATGTATGAATAAATAAAGTCTTTAAAAAATTTTTTAAAGACTGGCAACTGTGTTCAGCTGGAGAGACAGTAATACAAGAGACAGTGATTGATGGAGTAAGGAGAATTCATATCTCAGATAAAAGTGAGAAACTTCAAAACTGGGAGTATTACAACTGCAGTAATTGTTGGGTTATAATGAGAGCTTTGAGTTGGCCACTGTATTTGTCAACACAAACATCAATTATGACCTTAATAGAAGCAATTCCAATGGAGTTGTGTTCCAAGAGGATTCAGAGTAAAATAGAAGGGGAGAAAATGGACAAGATGGGTACAGTTTAAGTACCTTTTTTAAATGAGAGCTGATAAGTGGAGCAGCAGCTGGAAAGGGATAAATGATATCAATATGTTTTGTTGTAAGATATTGCAGATATGTTGTTAAAGGGAATAATCTACACAAAGTATAAATTGATAATGGAGGAAGTTTCTTCCATAAGATAACCTTTGAGAGATATAGAAAGCTTAGAAACCAATTTAGAAGTAAAGAGGTTGATTTTTTTGAGTTAACATGGTCATTTCATTTGCTATGAGAGCATAGGTGATACAGGTAAGTTCTCTGATTTCTATTTTCTCAGTGTAATTGGAATCAAGGAGAGCTTCTACTTGTGAAGGGATGGAATGATTTCTAAAAATTTGTGAAAAGAAGAAAACATCTTGGAGCTCAATTGAGTAAATGAATAAATTAGAGATATTAGGATTGCAGGGTAGTCTTGGAATGATTTATGATTTAGCACAGGCATGTTTGTCAAATAGTCGAATAAGTGGTACCTAGCAAATAGTAAACACACAATGTATTACCTACAATTAATTATGGCAATAGAAAAGACAAGAAAAACAGAAAAAAAAACAACTGCTATCACTACTTCTACAGACTTAGCATTTCTTATATGAATAAAATATGTAGTAATCATTTGTTTTTCCAATACCTAGACCTTGAAGCATGTATTATTTATAGTTGTTTATTTCAGTGAATTGATCTCTCTGTGAAATTAAGGGTTTTTTAACCAAAATTATTGGCCATGTGGAGCTTATTGTATAACATGATACAATTTGGAATCATAAGGTAACATACTGTCCCCTCAACATACTAATTATTTAAATATATGAGTTAAAGACACCCCAGAGTACATTTAGTCTTTAAACTAGTCTTTGTGATGCCTTCTCTGGTGACAAGCTGTATTATCTAATATATTCAGTGAATAGTCTTTCTGTTACAATAGATTATTAAAATGTTTAGACTTCTATCTTTGCATATGCCCAGTAACTGTTCAGCTTTTGAGGTAATTTTTTTTCTGAGTTGATTTTTTTTTTCTTATTCAAGTTTAAATGTTTTAAATTACTTCTACCCTACATGCCAATTTCAGATGCAAAGGAGAGTGACGTTAAGATTACAGGCTTGTACTTAAACTCACTGGTGTTTGACTCTCGTTTTTTTAATTTCTGTGTTGTGTACCCTTGGACATGTTACCTAAACTCTCTGTACCAAATTTTCCTGTCTTAAGGAAGGATAGCCTGTTAAAAATCAAGAAAGGGAACAGCGTATTTACAACAGAGATTTTCTGAGTTTGTGACTTCTTGAGGTAAAGGTAGTTCTGCTTTTATCATATGGTCATTTATGATTTTTCTGTGTGTTCTCAAGGCACAATTCTCACCAACAGTCCCTCTTCATTCAGTAAATAACTAACACTTTAAATACCTTAACTTATACTTTAAATAACTTATATTTTAAATACCAAACTCAATCATTCATGATTATATCTGGGACACTTATATTTCTCCTCTTTACCCTTTGGCTTGATGTATATTTACAGGGAGAATAAATCCATAAATTTGAAGAAATCCCCAGGGGATTTTTTTTTTTTTAGATTCTATCTAGCCCCCCATTAAGTATTACTAAACCAAATTGGCATCAACCATCTGCCACCTTGTGGATAATTAATACATTACATTATTCTAAAACTAAAATATGTCCTTGGTGTGTCCCTTAAAACATAGAGAAATTAAGGAGTCAATCCCACTTAACAATTGCACCCAGAAGCATAAGATACCTAGGAATAAGCCTAACCAAAGAGGTAAAGGATCTATACCCTAAAAACTACAGAACACTTCTGAAAGAAATTGAGGAAGACACAAAGAGATGGAAAAATATTCCATGCTCATGGATTGGCAGAATTAATATTGTGAAAATGTCAATGTTACCCAGGGCAATGTACACGTTTAATGCAATCCCTATCAAAATACCATGGACTTTCTTCAGAGAGTTGGAACAAATTATCTTAAGATTTCTGTGGAATCAGAAAATACCTCAAATAGCCACGGGAATATTAAAAAAGAAAACCGTAGCTGGAGGCATCACAATGCCAGATTTCAGGTTGTACTACAAAGCTGTGGTCATCAAGACAGTGTGGTACTGGCACAAAAACAGACACATAGATCAATGGAACAGAACAGAGAATCCAGAAGTGGACCCTCAACTGTATGGTCAACTAATATTTGATAGAGGAGGAAAGACTATCCACTGGAAAAAAGAGAGTCTCTTCAATAAATGGTGCTGGGAAAATTGGACATCCACATGCAGAAGAATGAAACTAGACCACTCTCTTTCACCATACACAAAGATAAACTCAAAATGGATGAAAGATCTAAATGTGAGACAAGATCCCATCAAAACCCTAGAGGAAAGCACAGGCAACACCCTTTTTGAACTTGGCCACAGTAACTTGTTGCAATATACATCCAGGAAGGCAAGAGAAACAAAAGCAAAAATGAACTATTGGGACTTCATCAAGAAAAGAAGCTTTTGCAAAAAAAAAAAAAAAAAAAAGAAGAAGCTTTTGCACAGCAACAGAAACAGTCAACAAAACTCAAAGACAACCTACAGAATGGGAGAAGATATTTGCAAATGACCTATCAGATAAAGGGCTAGTATCCAAGATCTATAAAGAACTTCTTAAACTCAACAGCAAAGAAACAAACAATCCAATCATGAAATGGGCAAAAGACATGAAAAGAAATTTCACCAAAGAAGATATACACATAGCTAACAAGCACATGAGAAAATGCTCCGCATCACTTGCCTTCAGGGAAATACAAATCAAAACCACAATGAGATACCACCTCACAGCAGTGAGAATGGGGCAAATTAACAAGGCAGGAAACCACAAATGTTGGAGAGGATGTGGAGAAAGGGGAACCCTCTTGCACTGTAGGTAGGAATATGAACTGGTTCAGCCACTCTGGAAAACTGTGTGGAGGTTCCTCAAAGAGTTAAAAATAGATCTGCCCAATGACCCAGCAATTGCACTGTTGGGGATTTACTCCAAAGATACAGATGCAGTGAAACGCCGGGACACCTGCACCCCGATGTTTATAGCAGCAATGTCCACAATAGCCAAACTGTGGAAGGAGCCTCGGTGTCCATCGAAAGATGAATGGATCAAGAAGATGTGGTCTCTGTATACAATGGAATATTACTCAGCCATTAGAAACGACAATTACCCACCACTTGCTTCGACATGGATGGAACTGGAGGGTGTTATGCTGAGTGAAATAAGTCAATCGGAGAAGGACAAACATTATACGGTGTCATTCATTTGGGGAATGTAAAAATAATGAAAGGGAATAAAGGGAGAAGGAGGAAAAATGAGTGGGAAATATCAGAGAGGGAGACAGAACATGAGAGACTCCTAACTCTGGGAAAGGAACAAGGGGTGGTGGAAAGGGAGGTGGGTGGGGAGTCGGGGTGACTGGTAATGGGCACTGCCAGATTCTTCTGGCATCTACATCTTCTGGCATTTGATGGGATGAGCACTGGGTGTTATGCTATATGTAGGCAAATTGAACTCCAATAAATAAATATATATATATATATATATATATATATATATATATATATATATATGGTTAGGAAAGTAAAACACACAAAATAAAATAAAAAATAGACTACAAAATATGACATTAAAGGTATTTTTAAATTCAATTAACCAAGATATAGTATATCATTAATTTCAGATGTAGTGTTCAATTATTCATTAGTTGCATATAATACTCATTTTTCATGCACGTGATGTATTAAGGGTATATTTGAAAAATTCATGTTGATTTGTTTTTATTTCTGTCATTAAGTATTTTCTGCACTGAGCAGTTTTGGTTGACAACATCATCAATATTAGAAGCAGTACTCTGTTTTTTAAAAGCACAGATGAACTGGGTCTCAACCCCAATTTTGCCACTTACAGACTTGAGCAAATCACTTAAAGTTCTTTGTGATTCAATATTTTTATTGTCTTTATTGTCCTGAGCATTATGAAGTGGAGCTTTCCTTGCTTACAATTCTTGCTTTAGTTTTTGTCATCAGCATAATCATTATTATTGTACTCAGCACCCAATGTGTATTTTGGATCAAGAGCTAAAGCTCAATAGTCAGAAACCTGAGTGTAAGTCTAAGGGGATACAAACAGTTTACCATTTTCAGGTGCCTGGACTTGTAGGAACAATTAGCTGATCATGATATCCAGCTCACTGAATGGGAAAATAATTTGTTGGAGTACTTATGTTTTTAGTTGTTCTCTGTAACAGTCATGAGGTATAAACTGTTGTTAACCCATTATAGTGATGTGTGCAGCTATCCCCTCCATTAGTGCCTGGTCTTTAAATTGTCTGTCTCTTTACATTTTTATAACTAAAAGCAAGATAGTTATCTAAAGTACCTGTACATTGGGGAAGAAATTCTTTGTTGGGCATATTTACTTGTAGCTATTTTCTATAAATTTTCTCCTTGATTGGCCCATATTTTTATGTGTTTTCCATTCTAGCATATGTATTTAAGGCATTTTTAAACATTACTTATAATTTTAGATGAATTCACACAATCCCATTGCATGACAATGAAATGTCTTCTTAATCTGTCACTAAGATTTTTCTATCATTAATATGAACATTTAAAATTTATGAAGTAATTTACCAATGATAAATATGCAGAGATTTTTGGTAAGAAAGTATCACTATCCCAAGTTTTATGCTTCTGATATCAGAAAAGCCCTTAGCCCTGAGCTGTGAACCAGACTTGGAGAAGAAAATCCACAAAGCCAGTTGCCACCACTGGAATCCTGCAGAAGTACTGCAGGGAGTGGTAATGAGGTAAAAAGACTGTGAGGTATGGCGCATGGCTGATGTGGAAGGCCCTATTTCAAGTGCAAGAGAAGATCAAGCAGGCAGAGAGTGAATTCTTCCTTCCTCTGCTTTTTAATTCTATTCAGGTCCTGAGTGGATTGGATGATACCCATCCCCATCAGAAAAGGTGACATGTTTTCCCCAGTCCACCAGTTCAGTTGCTAATTTCATCTAGATACATTCACAGACAAATTCAGGAATAATATTTAATCTGGGCACCCCATGACCTGATCAAGTTGATTGGCTCATATGGTATTTAAAAACAGAATAATATGATAGGCTTGGAGCTCAGAGTCCATAGGGAAATACCTGGCACAAGTTTGAATAGATGTAATGTGAATTTAGGTCCCTTCCACTCTTCTGGCATCTACGCACAAACATACATCTCCCATGATGCCAATAGTTCTACTGATTTTGTTAAATTGAGATTGAATTTTTATATTACGATAGTAAAAATATTTACACTAAAGTCTTTAGTTGCATTTTGTTATATTTCCTTTAAGATGGCATGTTATTGTTTTTTCCAGAATAAATCAGGTCTCGGGGTAGTTTATTTGCTTAATTTATTTTTTTTCTGCCGTATGTATCCATTCCCTTTTGATAAATATCCCCTGGGTATTGTGACTGCTTTAGAATTCTCCTAATCTCTTCTTTCTGAGCGATCTCTTCTGTAGCTTGTCTTCCTGCTCCCATGTACACTATATCTGCTTGCCTGGAACTTAGCTGCACAGAGCTCCTCCTGAGAGGTTTCTCCAACATTAACTTTTCTCCTTGTACCCCCACCCTCACCCGGATGTCTGTATTCCAAGCTCTCCTCTTTCTGTTTTTTTTTTTTAAAGATGTTATTTATTTATTCATGAGAATACACAGAGAGGAGAGAGAGAGAGAGGCAGAGACACAGGCAGAGGGAGAAGCAGGCTCCACGCAGAAAGCCCAGTGTGGGACTCAATCCGGAACTCCAGGATCACACTCTGGGCCAAAGGCAGGCCCTAAACTGCTGAGCCACCTGGGCTACCCTGTTTTTGGTTTTGGTTTTTTTGTTTTGTTTTGTTTTAAGATTTTATTTATTGGTTCATGAGAGACACACAGGGAGAGGCAGATACATAGGCAGAGGGAGAAGCAAGCTCCATCTGGAGAGCCTGATCTGGTATTTGATCTCAGGACCCCTCCCAGGATCACTACCTGAGCCAAAAGCAGATGTTCAACCACTGAGCCCCCCTACAGTACTTTAAATGGAACCATTAAATGTGTGTCATTATGGTCCAAGAAAAGTTCTCAATTATTTTTAGAGTGTACATATTTTATTAATTCCATTTCACTGCAACAAAAATATTGTAAACTAATTCTCCAACACAGTTTGCTAAAATACTGCAAAATCCATATTTTCTAGCCATGAAAGAATTGAGTGTGTCAAGAAAAAAAAAAGGAGGGGGAATCTCTAACTTTGAAACCACCTGATAATTCACAAATTCTCACAGCTAATTAGAAACTGAACATGCAGTGAAGCTTGTGGTTTTATGGTATAGATTCAAGAAGGCCCCACTTACATCCCAAAATCCCATTATTCCACTTTGGATGGTCCATCCACTTAGACCTACACTATCAAGCTCATCGTCCTCATTCACCTGGTCTCCATACCTACAGTGTTGCTCTTCTCCAATTATTCCCAATTATTTAACTTTTCTAAAATCCAGGTCTGGTCATTTTATCATCATTTGTAAATACCTAGAGCATAAAAGGGCAAGAAATGAGGGTACAAAGTGAACCTGGAAGGAGGTGCCATTGGAACATTTCCCTCCTGTTTGGCCAACCACCTGAACTTTGCTTATCATGTTACTGTTCTGTGGCATCATATCCTTGAGCAAAAGCTCTGGACCTACCGAGGCTCCAGTACTCGAAAGAAGGTAGCATCTAGTCATTCATTGTTCAACATTGAGATCTCGGGTCTCCTCTCAGCCTCTTTGTTGGGCTGAACTCACATGTCATAGGTAGAACTGATGTGTCCTTATTAGCTGCACCCTTTCTACATGAGGCTCAAAACAATTTGTGTATTTTATTACAACTATTTCCACAAAGTGCACCTACAGATCAAATTCCTTAGGGCAGTAGGCATTTGTTATTTATATGTTAAATTCATTAGCAGTTTGTTATTATTTTTATTATAATATGGCATTGGGTATGTTTTTTGAACAAATGAAGGATTGGTTGTTTGATGGTCTTCCTCTGCCTGTTTGAATAATAAGTTATATACTTCAAATCTCAGCTTTGATGCCACCTTATGCTGGAAAGCTTCACTATGCTCTCCTCCTCTTGGGGTTAATATTTTTCTCATAGTACCTTCAGCCACAATGAACTAATGATTTCAGAGAGGAAACAGCCACTGGATGTATTCAGGTTTGGAACCTAAAGAACAAAATCACCATAATTTTAAAAAGGCCAACAAATGGGTGATGGGCACTGAGGGGGGCACTTGATGGGATGAGCACTGGGTGTTATTCTGTATGTTGGCAAATTGAACACCAATAAAAAATAAATTTATTATTAAAAAAAAGGGAAAAAAAAGGCCAACAACTGGATTGTTGCAGTAATGATCAGTCATGTTAATATGTGCATCATTCCCAAGATTTGTCACTTATACTACAACCATACTGCAAGGACAAATTATTAAAATAGATCAAAGTCCAATGTTTTATGTTCTATTTTTATGTTATTTCAAATTTGCAGGAAATCACTGATTAAAATAATAATAGTATAATTAAAACTCATATACCTTTTGCCTAGGTTCTCCAATATCTTTATATCCATTTACATTATCATTTCTCTCTCTATTTATCTCTCTCATCAGTTACACAGCTTATTATATTGTTTGTAAATATTTTATTATGTATTTCTTAAGAATATGAATATTCTTCCAACGAATCACAGTGGAAACTTCAGAAAATGTAACATGGATACAACACAATTATTCAAATATTTTGAATGCAGAAGTGTAAAAATGAAGAGCCTTTCAGTACGAGGAAATGATTCCTCCAAAAGACTGAATAGGTGATAACGCAGCATGGTGTGACAATCTGAGGAAAAACATTGGGAGAGCATACAAAAGTTTTCATTTGTAGAGTGAAGGGGAAAAAAACATTAGTACAAATGCTTTTTACTTTAGAGTTTCCTGAAAGACAGATCCCACATTCAACATTTTTTTTAGAGCCCTTGTGACATCCTTATTTCTAAGACTATAAATTAAAGGATTTAAAACAGGAGTGAGTATGGTGTAAAAGACAGATACAATCATGTCCTTCTCAGGGGTGTGATAGGAGGTGGGGAGCATGTAGGTGTAGACAGAAGCACCATAGAAGGAGATAACCACCATCATGTGGAAAGAACAAGTGGCAAAAGCCTTCTTCCGTCCCTCTGCTGAGTTCATCCTGTGGATGGTAAAGAGGATGAAAGAATAGGAGCTTAAAATGACTGCCACAGTGATGAAGAGCATGAGGACACAGCACAGGTACATGAGTGTCTCATAGAGGGAAGTGTCTGAGCAGGAGAGCTTCATTACAGCAGGAACCTCACAGAAGAAATGGTGAATCTCTCGGGATCTGCAGAAGGGGAAGGTCATGGTGACAGGAGTGAGCATAAATCCATCTACAGATCCCAAAATCCAGGAGGAAGACACCAAGAGAAGACACACTCTATGGTTCATGAGGATAGGATAACGGAGTGGATGGCAGATGGCCACATAGCGGTCATAGGCCATGGCAGCTAGAAGAAAAAATTCTGAACCTCCTAGTGTCAAATAGAAAAACATCTGCATCCCACATTCAGGGGCTGAGATCTTATTCACACCCATGACCTGGTCCATGAGCATCTTGGGCACAGTGACAGAAATGTACATCACGTCCATGAGAGACAACTGGGTGATAAAAAAGTACATGGGGGTGTGGAGGTGAGCATCACAGTGTATCAGAAGGATCAGGATGGTGTTTCCAGAGAGGGCCATCAGGAAAGCCATGAAAATGACCACACAAAGGACAGCTGGGTGTTTGGATTGACTGAAGAGTCCCACTAGTTCAAAATCTGATCGTACAGTATAGTTGGCCATCCAAGTAGTGTTCTCCATTGGTTTTTACCTGGTTCACCAAGGAGAACCTTGGAGTTAATAGATTACTCATGAGATATGACCACCTGAAGTAAATGTTAGTGAGCTTGTATGTGTATAGGGTGTGTGTGTGCATATATATGCTTGTGTGTATATGTTTGCATACATTATATAGTGTATATGCCACTATAATAGTGAATGAAGTTCTGCTCCTTTTTATAACAGACCCACCAGGGTATTATAGTAAATGAAATAAGTCAGACTGAGAAAGACAAATATACATAATTTCACCATATGGAATCTAAAAACACAAATGAATAAATAACAAAAATAAAAACAGTATGAGACCTAGAAATATAGAGAAGAAATTGATGGTTACCAAGGAGGAGTGCTAATGGGGTGATGGGCAGAATGGGTGACAGGGAATGGGATGTACAGTCTTCCAGTTATTGAATTAATAAATCACAGGAATAAAAGACACAGCATAAGGAATATAGCCAATAATATTGCTATAGAATTGTATGGTAACATATGGAAGCTACACTTGTTGTAGGCATAGCATAACATATAACTTCTTGAATATCTATGTTGTATACCTAAAACTACTGTAACATTCTTTGTCAAGTACATTTAAAAATTTTTTAACTATTGCTAATCTACAATAAGGTTGCCTCAGTTCAAAGTCATGAAGTTTCCTGATGATAGTATTTATCAATAAGTATGGAAATTTTCAGAATTGCTCCCATATAAAAACACATGCAAAAACATGAATCATTGAAAAAAAAGAAAAGAAAATCTCTTATTTATTGACCTTTTTGGTTATGAAAGTCAAAATTGAATCAGCTTTTCTGGTGTAAGGATCTAATTGGTTCTTAAAAAATCCTAGAGATACATTCTATTTAAGAAAGATTTAGAAAATAGTTGAAACATAGCTTTGGAGGATATTTATACCAAAAATTTCAACCCCCATTGTATGTACAATCAAGCCAGACTGTGATGCTCTGTGGTTGTGCAGAGTGATCCATGCACCCGTAGCAGCAGATCAGGGTCTTCACCAATGACTAACACCTTAGATATCCCAAGGCCATTGATTTAGGAGCTCTAACTTTGAGGTTGTACTGTGTGGGTTCAGATTATCCTCTATCCACAATTCTTTTGTCCACTTTACAGAAAAACAGGATAAGAAGGTTAGATCTCAGGTGTGTTCAGGATATTATATTTTAAATGATATAAAATAATGAAAGTGCTTGGAACATTACCAGTTACACATGAATAAGCACATATATTCTTAAAGAGTTAATATCTACAGTCACACAAAATCTATAAGAGATGGAAAGCATAGTTTGTGTTTTATAAGATGGATTACTTCAGTTTGCCAGTTTTAGTATTTATTCATACACATAAGAATTGAGATTTGATCATTTCTGCAGTCCCAGACTTTATACACACACACACATATATATATGTGAATATATAAATACAAATAAATATACACGATATATTTATTATTTTTACCCAGTTAAGTAGATCTTTATGGAAAATCCTATCTTAGGTCTATCTAGTACATGCTTCTCCAACTTCATCTACTTAAATCTACCATTTGTTCTAAATCTCAGGAAGAAGAATCTAGGTATTAACAAGATCATTGCCATTTACAAGGCAAGGCTCAATTTCCTTGAAAAAAAATGCTTACTATAGACAATAAAGTAGATTATGTTTGTAAAAACAACGGAGTTGCAAGGAGTAACACTGAAGAACACTGAGCTTGTCTTGGCTATAATAGAACCCTCCCCTCCAATCTCACTACAGAAAGCCTGAAAGTATATGTGTTAAATGCTGATAACAAAAGAAAAATTAAACTGATTGTGCTAAAGGAGGTCACGGTCCATCTAGTCAAGCAAAAATACTGTGCCTGTGTGATTAGAGTAGAAAATTAAACTAGCTCAAAATAAATAAGAAAGCACAGCAGAAGTAAAACATATCTGCTCTTTCTTCAAAGGATAACTTCTTTTCTATTTTCACTTCTAGAGAACAAACATTTACAACTTCTCAATTACTGACATATTAAATGCTAAATTGTAAAACTCCTTAACAACAAAACAAGAAACATTGGCTCTTCTCTCTAGGAAGAATTTAGGAATGGTTATGATACAGGGATATTTCAGGAATAAATTCTGACTTTCAAAACACTCTATGCTCTTGTCATGATTCCAAAGACTATTACAATATTCAGCTTATTAATAGTCCCAAGTTCTGGGCTGCTAAAGTAGTGGACAATACCAAAGATTAATTTGATGTCTTAATATAAATCTGGTACACATTGCATCGAAAGATGTAATCTTATTCTCATTTTCCACCCCCACTGCCAGTGCCACTGGCCCATGAAAGCTGACCTTTGTGCAAAAGTTTAAAACACCCTAATTAAAATCAAAACATACCTGTTGTCCCAGTTAATGTTTGTGGCCAAATGAAGCAAATCTCTGCTGCTTTTGGGTAAATGGGAATCAGTGTGATCAAGCCCCTCTGAGCAGCTTACCTAGCACACCAGGCAGACAATTGAATGCTGTTTATATCATGCAAAGTAGCTGGCCACCTGCTCATTCTTATTTTCGCTAACCAGTTGATAGAGTTTGACGTAAACAGAACAGTGAATATTTAAATTGGAGAATTATTAATAGTGGTGGTAGGGGCACCTGAATGGTCTGTGGTAGAACAAGTGACCCTTGATCTTGGGGTTGTAAGAACCCCATATTGGGCATAGAATTTACTTTTGTTTTAAACAGTGGTGGTACAATATCAACTCTTTACCTGAAGCTGACAACATCCCAGAAATTGTTATCTTCTCCTTTTTACAAAATAAGTAATTCAAATTCCCAAGGGAAGCATTGTAACATAAGATTAACGAAAGAGCAAACTCTTGGAAACAAAGCAAAACAAAACAAAAACAGGGGAACCTGAGTGGCTCAGTCAGTTACGCGTCTGCCTTCAGCTCAGGTCATGCTCTTGGGGTCCTGGGATTGAGCCCCAACTTAGGCTCCCTGCTCAGACAAGAGTCTGCTTCTCCCTCTCCGTGTGGCCCTCCCCCTACTCGTGCCCTCTCTTGCTCTCAAATAAATAAAATCGTAAACAAACAAACAAACAAACAAAAAATCCACACCATTGGTGTAACTGCCTCACATCATACAACTCACCTGAAGGAGGATTTCTGTCACAGTCTCAAATCATGTGATGGAACCCAAAGCCTATAATGTTGCCTTACCTCTCTAGACACTATCTTCCCTCCACAGTCTACAATTTAGGTATTATCACCCACTGTCACTTGCATCTAAGAAACATCAATATAATTGAGACATTTGTTTCAGTTTTCGAACTACCAGAAATAATGCCCACACAAAGTAAAATCAGCCTCATTTCTTCTATAAAATTTCAGCTTCAATAAAACAAGCCTATTACTCAATAACGTGGGAGGCATGCGTATTCTCTTGTCCATACATAAATGGAAATCAAAAAGCCATTTCCAGGGCAGCCCAGGTGGCTCAGTGGTTTAGCGCCACCTTCAGCCCAGGGCATGACCCTGGAGACCCGTTTCATGCCCCCTGCATGGGGCCTGCTTCTCCCTCTGCCTGTGTCTCTGCCTCCCTCTGTGTCTCTCATGAATAAATAAATAAAATCTAAAAAAAAAGCCATTTCCTAGTATGCTTCAGTAAATTATTGCTACCTGAAAGATTCAATCAAAAACGGACAATTAAGACTACACTGATCTTGAGCACTAGAAATGTATGGAATTGTTGAACCATCATAACATAAACCTGAAACAAATATAATGCTGTATGTCAATGATACTTGATTTTTTTAAAAATCACATTTGTTTTTCTTCATAAAAATAGATGACAGGAAAATTAGGGAAATATGGTCAAGAATTAATAGCATGTATCAAAAGGAGAACAAGTCAAATCATCAATTACCCTTTTGCTCCTGCAATTCTTTCTATAGGATTTAACTCAGCATGAGACGACACTGCAGCCCTTATCCATCTGGGTAATGGAGTATGACTGTGGTTGACTGTATAAACAGGACAGTGACATCATCCTGGTTTCACTATGTCCATTATGGGAGTTGATGAGGTTTGCCATTGATAAATTCCTTCTGGGACTTTAAAAAAAAAATGCAATTAAGAGACTTAACAACAACAACAAGGTAATAGGTATCTCTTTCACACTGTTCTGCTTCTCTCCTCATGTCTTTTTAAAATGTTTTCTTATTAACTGGAAATCTTGACCAATAGTAACAGTAATCTCAAATTTCACCATCATCAATAAATCTCATCTGCAAGATGTCGGTTTTATATGTGGTCTTAGCCTTTTTCACATTATAAAATATGTTCTTTACAAAGTGTATATCTATCCTCATTTAATTTTCAAAAATATTGCCTGAAGTATTAATGTACTTATCTGTTTCTTATCTGGAAGAAAAGAGAGTTGCATCTGCAACTCAAAAACTAATGTGTTGAGGATAGCACCCCTATCAGGGCTGGAATTGAGAATAAAATTGAAGGGGTTTCCTTAACATTTTATCTCAATCACTCTTCATTAGATTACTGAAAAGTATAGATTATACATTTTCTTGTTACTCCGTTGTAATCAGTGTTGCTTTAGTATTGCCTTTTAGGGAAATTGTTTATAATTTAAAAGTTGAGTGCTGGGCACTTGGTGGCTCAGTGGTTGAGCATCTGCCTTTGGCTCAGGTCATGGTCCTGGGGTCCTAGGATCGAGTCCTGCATCGGGTTCCCTGGCAAGGAGCCTGCTTCTCCCTCTGCCTATGTCTCTGCCTCTCTATGTGTCTCTCATGAGTAGATGGATAAAATCTTTTTTAAAAAAGTTGAGTGTTAATAATAAAAAATATGAAACATAAACCATTAAGAAGAAAGTTTAATCAATGTATTGTTTACCTAAAATTAAAATAACATTATATGCCAGTTATATTTCAATTATACAAAAGAATTCTTCTGAAACTTTTTCTATATATGTGTTCTGGACTACACTGATCACTGTCTCATGCTATCTTTTTTTTTTTTTTTTAATGCAATACATCTACGAAGAAATGTAATTGATCAACTCTAGATTCAAAACAAAGGAACAAATTCCTGGGTATAGTACTTTCATTATCACAAGTACCTTATTTGCTGAGCTGATCTTTGCTGTTTTTAAAGAATATAAAATTATCCATTGAACAAAGGAAAGCTCATTTCTCAATACATTGACCTACTTTTCCCTCAATTTTCTTCATTTTAAAATGTTAATGAATACTTTTTTATTAATATATAGCCTTGAGGGCAGCCCCGGTGGCGCAGGGGTTTAGCGCCGCCTGCAGCCCAGGGTGTGATCCTGGAGACCCTGGATCGAGTCCCACGTCGGGCTCTCTGCATAGAGCCTGCTTCTGTCTCTGCCTGTGTCTCTGCCTCTCTCTCTCTCTCTCTGTCTCTATGAATAAATAAATAAAATCTTAAAAAATAAATAAATAAATAAATTTTAAAAAAATATATAGCCTTGATAGAACAATTGAATCATTACTCAAAATAATGACTTTTTTGTCTCTTCAGCTAAGTGTAGAATTTACATACAATGCTTATTTTAGGGACACCTGGGTGGCTCAGCGGTTAAGTGTCTGCCTTTAGCCAAGGGCTTGATCCTGGAGACCTAGGATCTAGTCCCACATTGCACAGCCTGCATGGACCCTGCCTCTCCCTCTGCCTCTGCCTATGTCTCTGCCTTTCTCTTTGTGGGTCTCTCATGAATAAATAAATAAATTTTTTTAAAAAAAATAATGCTTATTTCATTTTTTTATTATTTTTTATAAATTTATTTTTTATTGGTGTTCAATTTGCCAACATATAGAATAACACCCTGTGCTCATCCCGACAAGTACCCAACTCAGTGCCCATCACCCAGTCACACCCACCCCCAGCCCACCTCCCCTTCCACCCCGCCGAATCGTTTCCCAGAGTTAGAAGTCTCTCATGTTCTGTCTCCCTTTCTGATACTTCCCACTCATTTTTTCTCCTTTCCCCTTATTCCCTTTCACTATTTTTTATATTCTCCAAATGAATGAGACCATATAATGCTTGTCCTTCTCCGATTGTCTTATTTCACTCAGATAATACCCTCCAGTTCCATCCACGTTGAAGCAAATGGTGGGTAATTGTCGTTTCTAATGGCTGAGGAATATTCCATTGTATACATAGACCACATCTTCTTTATCCATTCATCTTCCGATGGACACTGAGGCTCCTTCCACAGTTTGGCTATTGTGGACATTGCTGCTAGAAACATCGGGGTGCAGGTGTTCCGGCGTTTCATTGCATCTGTATCTTATTTTAATATAAATTCATTTTGCCAACATGTAGTATAACACACAGTATTCATCGCATCAAGTGCCCGCCTCATTGCCCATCACCCAATTACCCTATCCCTCCACCCTCCTCCCCTCCTGCAACCTTTTGTTTGTTTCCCAGAGTTAGGAGTCTCTCATTGTTTGTCTCCCTCTCCAATTTTTCCCACTAAGTTCCCCTCCTTTCCCTTATAATCCCTTTTTTCACTATTTCTTATATTCCACGTTTCAGTGAAACAATATGATGATTATCCTTCTCTGATTGACTTACTTCACTCAGCATAATACCCTCCAGTTCCATCCACGTTGAAGCAAATGGTGGGTATTTGTCATTTCTAATGGCTGAGGAATATTGCATTGTATACATAGACCACATCTTCTTTATCCATTCATCTGTCATGGACACCAAGGTTCCTTCCACAGTTTGGCTATTGTGGACATTGCTGCCATAAACATTGGGGTGCAGGTGTTCAGGCGTTTCACTACATCCGTATCTTTGTGGTAAATCCCCAGAAGTGCAATTGCTGGGTTGTAGAGTAGCTCTATTTTGAACTTCTTTTTTCTTTTAATTTCGAACTTCTTTAGGAACCTCCACACAGTTTTCCAGAGTGGCTGCACCAGTTCACATTCCCACCATCAGTGCAAAAGGGTTCCCCTTTCTCCACATCCTCTCCAACATTTGTGGTTTCCTGTCTTGTTAATTTTCCCCATTCTCAGTGGTGTGAGGTGGTATCTCATTGTGGTTTTGATTTGTATTTCCCTGATGGCAAGTGATGCGGAGCATTTTCTCATGTGCTTGTTGGCCGTGTCTATGTCTTCCTCTGTGAGATTTCTGTTCATGTCTTTTGCCCATTTCATAATTGGATTGTTTGTTTCTTTGCTGTTGAGTTTAATAAGTTCTTTATAGATCTAGGATACTAGCCCTTTATTTGATACGTCATTTGAAAATATCTTGTCCCATTCTGTAGGTTGCCTTTTAGGGGTTTTTTTTTTTTTATTGTTTACTTTGCTATGCAGAAGCTTTTTATCCTGATGAAGTCCAATAGTTCATTTTTGCTTTTGTTTCCCTTGCCTTCATAGATGTATCTTGCAAGAAGTTACTGTGGCCAAGTTCAAAAAGGGTGTTGCCTGTGTTCTCCTCTAGGCTTTTGATGGATTCTTGTTTCACATTTAGATCTTCCATCCATTTTGAGTTTATCTTTGTGTGTGGTGTGAGAGAATGATCCAGTTTCATTCTTCTGCACATGGCTGACCAATTTTCCCAGCACCATTAATTGAAGAGACTGTCCTTTTACCAATGGATATTCTTCCCTATTTTATCAAAGATTTGTTGACAAATAGTTGAGGGCCCATTTCTGGGTTCTCAATTCTGTACCATTGATCTACGTGTCTGTCTGGTTTTCTGCCAGTACCACACTATCTTGATGATCACAGCTTTGTAGTACAACCTGAAATCTGCCATTGTGATGCCCCCAGCTCTGCTTTTGTTTTTCCATGTTCCCCTGGCTATTCACAGTGTTTTTTGATTCCACACAAATTGTATAATTTTTGTTTCAACTCTCTGAAGAAAGTGCATGGTATTTTGATAGGAATTATATTGAATATGTAAATTGCCCTGGGTAGCATAGACATTTCACAATTTATTTTATTCTTCCAATCCATGGGCATGGAATATTTTTCCATCTCTTTACCTCTTCCTCAATTTCTTTCAGAAGTATTCCATAGTTATTAGAGTACAGATCCTTTACCTCTTTCGTTAGGTTTATTCCTAGGTATCTTATGCTTTTGGGTGCAATTGTAAATGGGATTGATTCCTTAATCTCTCTTTCTTCAGTCTCATTGTTCGTGTATAGAAATGCCACTGATTTCTGGACATTGATTTTGTAACCTGACACATTGCTGAATTCAGTATGAGCTCTACCAAACTTGGGATGCAGTTTTAGGTTTTCAATATTCAGTATCATGTCATCTGTGAAGAGGGAGAGTTTGACTTCTTCTTTGCGAATTTGAAAGCCTTTTATTTCTTTTTGTTGTCTGATTGCTGAGGCTAGGACTTCTAGTACTACGTTGAATAACAGTGGTGAGAGTGGACATCCCTGTCATGTTCCTGATTTTAGGGGAAAGGCTCTCAGTTTTTCCCTATTGAGAATGCTATTTGCTCTGGGCATTTCATAATGGCTTTTATAATACTGAGGAATGTTCCCTCTATCTCTACACTCTGAAGAGTTTTGATCAGGAATGGATGCTGTATTTTGTCAAATGCTTTCTCTGCATCTATTTGAGAGGATCATATGGTACTTGTCTTTTCTTTTATTTTATTCTATCATATTGATTGTCTTACGAGTGTTGAACCACCATTACACCCCAGGGATAAATCCCAGTACGTCATTGAGAAAAATACTCTTAATGTATTGTTGGATCCTATTGGCTAGTATCTTGGAGCAAATTTTTGCATCCGTGTTCACCAGAGATATTGTCAATAATTCTCCTTTCTGGTGGTGTTTTTGAATGGTTTTGGGATCAAGGTAATGCTGGCCTCATAGAAGGAGTCTAAAAGTATTCCCTCCCTTTCTATCCTTTGAAACAGCTGTAGTAGAATAAGTTTTATTTCTTCTTTAAACATTTAATAGAATTCCCCTGGGAAGCCCTCTGGACCTGGATTTTTGTATCTTTTGAGGTTTTTAATGACTGCTCCATTTCCTTCTGGTTATTGGCCTGTTCAGGTTTTCTATGTCTTCCTATTTCAGTATTGGTAATTTGTAGGTTTCAAGGATGATATCCTTTTCTTCCAGATTGCCTAATTTGTTGACATATACTTGCTCATGATAAGTTTTTAAAATCATTAGTATTTCCTTGATATTGATTGTGATCTCTCCTCTTTCATTCATGATTTTATTAATTTGAGTCTTTTCTCTTTTCTTTTTAATAAGACTGGCTAGGTGTTTATTTATTTCATTAATTCATTCAAAGAACCAGCTCCTGGTATTGGCACTCTCTTCTATACTTCTTCTGGTCGCTATTTTATTGAGTTCTACTATTTATTATCTCTATTCTTCTGCATCGTTTAGGTTTATTTGATGTTCTTTCTCCAGTTCCTTTAGGAGTAAGGTTAACTTGTGTATTTGAGTTTTTTTCAATTTGCTGATGGAGGCTTCTATTGCGATGTATTTTACTCTTAGGGCTGCTTTTGCTGTATCCCAAAGGTTTTGAATAGTTGGACTTTCATTTTCATTAGTGTCCATGAATTCTTTTAGTTCTTTTCTAATTTCCTGCTTGACCCATTCATCTTTTAGTAGGATGCTCTTTAATCTCCATGTGTTTGAGTTTCTTCCAAATTTCTTCTTGTGATTAAGTTCTGGTTTCAAAGATTTGTGCTGTGAAAATATGCAGGGGACAATCCCAATCTTTTGCTATCAGTTGAGACTTGATTTGTGACCCAGTGTGTAGTCTATTCTGGAGAAAGTTCTATGTGCATTTGAGAAAAATGTGTATTCAGTTGCATTCAGATCAAATGTTCTGTATAAATCTATGAAATCCATTTGGTCCAGTGTATTATTCAAGGCCCTTGTTTCTTTGGTGATGTTCTGCTTAGATCTTTCATTTGCTGTAGGTGCTATGTTGAAGTCTTCAACAATTACTGTATTATTATCTATGTATCTCTTTAATTTGGTTTTTTTAAATAATAAATTTATTTTTTCTTGGTGTTCAATTTCCCAACAGACAGAATAACACCCAGTGCATATCACGTCAAGTGCCCCCGCCAGTGCCCGTCACCCATTCACCTCCTCCCTCTAACCCTCCTCCCCTTCCACCACCCCTAGTTCGTTTCCTAGAGTTAGGAGTCCTTATCTTCTGTCTCCCGTTCTGATACTTCCTACCCATTTCTCTCCCTTCCCATCTATTCCTTTCACGATAATTTATATTCCCCAAATGAATGAGAACATATAATGTTTGTCCTTCTCCGGTTGACTTATTTCACTAAGCCTAATACCCTCCAGTTCCATCCATGTTGAAGGAAATGGTGGGTATTTGTCATTTCTAATGGCTGAGGAATATTCCATTGTATACATAGACCACATCATCTTTATTCATTCATCTTGCGATGGACACCGAGACTCCTTCCACAGTTTGGCTATTGTGGACATTGCTGCTAGAAACATCGGGGTGCAGGTGTCCCGGCGTTTCATTGCATCTGCATCCTTGGGGTAAATCCCCAGCAGTGCAATTGCTGGATCGTAGGGCAGATCTATTTTTAACTCTTGAGGAACCTCCACACAGTTTTCCAGAATGGCTGCAACATTTCACATTCCCACCAACAGTGTAAGAGGGTTCCCTTTTCTCCACATCCTCTCCAACATTTGTGGTTTCCTGCCTTGCTAATGTTCCCCATTCTCACTGGTGTGAGGTGGTATCTCATTGAGGTTTTGATTTGTATTTCCCTGATAGCCACTGATGGGGAGCATTTTATCATGTGTGTGTTGGCCATGTCTATGTCTTCCTCTGTGAGATTTCTCTTCATGTCTTTTGCCCATTTCATGATTGGATTGTTTGTTTCTTTGCTGTTGAGTTTAATAAGTTCTTTATATATCTCGGAAACTGCTCCTTTATCTGATAAGTCATTTGCAAATATCTTCTCCCATTCTGCAGGTTGTCTTTGAGTTTTGTTGACTGTATCCTTTGCTGTGCAAAAGCTTCTTATCTTGATGAAGTCCCAATAGTTCATTTTTTATTTTGTTCCTTTTCCCTTTGTGGATGTATCTTGCAAGGAGTTACTGTGGCCGAGTTCCAAAAGGGTGTTGCCTGTGTTCTCCTCTAGGATTTTGATGGAATCTTGTCTCACATTTAGATCTTTCATCCATTTTGAGTTTATCTTTGTGTATGGTGAAAGAGAGCGGTCTAGTTTCATTCTTCTACATGTGGATGTCCAATTTTGCCAGCACCATTTCTTGAAGAGACTGTCTTTCATCCGATGGATAGTCTTTCCTCCTTTATCGAATATTAGTTGACCATACAGTTGAGGGTCCACTTCTGGATTCTCTATTCTGTTCCATTGATCTATGTGTCTGTTTTTGTGCCCATACCACACTCTCTTGATGACCACAGCTTTGTAGTACAACATGAACTCTGGCATTCTGATGCCCCCACCTACGGTTTTCTTTTTTAAAATTCCCCTGGCTATTCAGGGTCTTTTCTGAATCTACACAAATCTTAAAATAATTTGTTCCAACTCTCTGAAGAAAGTCCATGGTATTTTAATTGGGTTTGCATTAAAAGTGTAAATTGCCCTGGGTAACATTGACATTTTCACAATATTAATTCTTCCAATCCATGAGCATGGAATATTTTTCCATCTCTTTGTGTCTTCCTCAATTTCTTTCAGAAGTGTTCTATAGTTTTTGGGGTATAGATACTTTACCTCTTTGGTTAGGTTTATTCCTAGGTATCTTATGCTTTTGGGTGCAATTGTAAATGGGATGGACTCCTTAATTTCCCTTTCTTCAGTCTCATTGTTAGTGTCTAGAAATGCCACTGACTTCTGGGCATTGATTTTGTATCCTGCCACGCTGCCAAATTGCTGTATGAGTTCTAGCAATCTTGGGGTGGAGGCTTTTGGGTTTTCTATGTAGAGTATCACATCATTGGTGAAGAGGGAGAGTTTGACTTCTTCTTTGCCAATTTGAATGCCTTTAATGTCTTTTTGTTGTCTGATTGCTGAGGCTAGGACTTCCAGAACTATGTTGAATAGCAGTGGTGAGAGTGGACATCCCTTTCTTGTTCCTGATCTTAGGGGAAAGGCTCCCAGTGCTTCCCCATTGAGAATTATATTTGCTGTGGGCTTTTCGTAGATGGCTTTTAAGATGTTGAGGAATGTTCCCTCTATCCCTACACTCTGAAGAGTTTTGATATGGAATGGATGCTGTATTATGTCAAATGCTTTCTCAGCATCTAATGAGAGGATCATATGGTTCTTGGTTTTTCTCTTGCTGATATGATGAATAACATTGATTGTTTTACGAGTTTTGAACCAGCCTTGCATCCCGGGGATAAATCCTACTTGGTCATGGTGAATAAATTTCTTAATGTACTATTGGATCCTATTGGCTAGTATATTGTTGAGAATCTTTGCATCCATGTTCATCAGGGATATTGATATAATTCTCCTTTTTGGTGGGGTCTTTGTCTGGTTTTGGAATTAAGGTGATGCTGGCCTCATAGAACAAATTTGGAAGTACTCCAACTCTTTCTATCTTTACAAACAGCTTTAGTAGAATAGGTATGGTTTCTTCTTTAAACGTTTGATAGAATTCCCCTGGGAAGCCATCTGGCCCTAGACTTTTGTGTCTTAGGAGGTTGTTGATGACTGCTTCAATTTCCTCCCTGGTTATTGGCCTGTTCCGGTTTTCAATTTCTTACTGTTCCAGTTTTGGTAGTTTGTGGCTTTCCAGAAATGCGTCAATTCTTCTATATTGCCTACTTTATTGGCGTATATCTGTTCATAATATGTTTTTAAAATCGTTGGTATTTCCTTGGTGTTGGTAGGGATCTCTCCTTTCTCATTCATGATTTTATTAATTTGAGTCTTCGCTCCCTTCTTTTTAATAATGTTGGATACAGGTTTATCTATCTTATTAATTCTTTCAAAGAACCAACTCCTGGTTTTGTTGATCTGTTCCACAGTTCTTCTGGTCTCGATTTCATTCAGTTCTGCTCGAATCTTTAGTAACTCTCTTCTTCTGCTGGGTGCAGGATCTATTTGCTGTTTTTTCTCTAGCTCTTTTAGGTGTAAGGTTAGCTTTTGTATTTGAGTTCTTTCGAGTTTTTGGATCGATGCTTGTATTGCAATGTATTTCCCCCTCAGGACTGCTTTTGCTGCATCCCAAAGATTTTGAATGGTTGTATCTTCATTCTCATTAGTTTCCATGAATCTTTTAAAATCTTCCTTAATTTACTGGTTGACTCTTTCATCTTTTCTCAGGATGGTCCTTAACCTCCATGTGTTTGAAGTCCTTCCAAACTTCTTGTTCTGATTTATGTCTAATTTCAAGGCATTATGGTCTGAGAATACGCAGGGGACGATCCCAATCTTTTGGTATTGTTTCATACCCGATATGTGACCCAGTATATGGTCTATTCTGGAGAAAGTTCCATGTGCACTTGAGAAGAATGTGTATTCAGTTGAGTTTGGATGTAAAGTTCTGTAGATATCTGTGAAATCCATCTCATTCAGGGTATCATTTAAAGCTCTCATTTCTTTGGAGATGTTGTGTTTATAAGACCTATAGAGTGTAGAAAGCGCTAGATTGAAGTCACCAAGTATAAGTGTATTATTATCTAAGTATGTCTTAACTGTGGTTATTGATATATGTGGCAGCTCCCACATTCGGGGCATATATATTGAGGATTGTTAAGTACTCTTGTTGGATAGATCCTTTAAGTATGAGATAGTATCCCTCTTTACCTCTCACTACAGACTTTGGGGTAAATTTAATTTATCTGATATAAGGATGGCTACCCCTGCTTTCTTTTGAGGACCATTTGAATGGTACTTGGTTCTCCAACCTTTTATTTTCAGGCTGTAGGTGTCCTTCTGTCTAAAATGAGTCTCTTGTAGACAGCAAATAGATGGGTCCTGCTTTTATATCCAGTCTGAAACCCTGTGCCTATTGATGAGGTCATTAAGCCCATTCACGTTCAGAGTTACTATTGAAAGATGAGTTTAGTGTCATCATTTTGTCTATTCAGTCCTTATTTTTGTGGGTTGTTCCACTGGACTTCTTCTTAAAGGGGAATTTTAAGAGTCCCCCTTAAAATTTCTTGCAGAGCTGGTTTGGAGGTCACATATTCTTTCAGCTCCTGCCTGTCTTGGAAGCTCTTTATCTCTCCTTCCATTCTGAATGAGAACCTTACTGGATAAAGTATTCTCGGTTGCTTGTTTTTCTCATTTAGAACCCTGAATATATCCTGCCAGCACTCTCTGGCCTGTCAGGTTTCTGTGGAGAGGTCTGCTGTTACCCTAATACTCCTCCCCATAAAAGTCAAGGATTTCTTGTCTCTTGATGCTTTAAGGATCTTCTCTTTATCTTTGGAATTTGCAAGTTTAACTATTAAATGTCGAGGAGTTGAACAGTTTTTCTTGATTTTAGGGGGGGATCTCTCTATCTCCTGGATCTGAATGCTTGTTTCCCTTCCCAGATTAGGAAAGTTTTCAGCTATGATTTGTTCAAATACATATTCTGGACCTCTGTCCCTTCGGCGCCCTCGGGAACCCCAATTAAACGTAGGTTTTTCTTCCTCAGGCTGTCATTTATTTCCCTTAACTTATCTTCATGGTCTTTTAATTGTTTGTCTCTTTTTTCCTCAGTTTCTCTCTTTGCCATCAACTTGTCTTCTATGTCACTCACTCGTTCTTCCATGTTGTTAACTCTCATCATTAGGACTTCTAGTTTGGATTGCATCTTATTCAATTGATTTTTAATTTCTGCCTGATTAGATCTAAATTCTGCAGTCATGAAGTCTCTTGAGTCTTTATTCTTTTTTCTAGAACCACAAGTAGCTTTATAATAGTGCTTCTGAATTGGCTTTCTGACATTGAATTGTAATCCAAATTTTGTAACTCTGTGGGAGAGAGGACTGTTTCTGATTCTTTCTTTTGAGGTGAGGTTTTCCTTCTAGTCATTTTGCTCAGTGCATAGTGGCCAAAAACAAATTGTATTGGGAAAAGGAGAAAAAGAGAGAGAAAGAAGGAAAGAAAAGCGAAAAAGAAAAAAGAAAAAAGGAAGAAAAAAGAGAAAGAAAAAGAAAGAAAGGAAAAAATGGTGTGGGGAAAGCAAACAGAAATCAAAAAAAAAAAAAAAAACACGGAGGAGTATCTTCTGATCTGTATACTTTAAGTCCCTTGATTTCCCCTGGTACTTGTCCGTCTAGCTGGTCTTCTGGGGGAGGGGCCTGTTGTGTTGATTTTCAGGTTTTAGCACCTGGGGGAGCTGCTCTGCCCCCTGCCTGGTGCAGGGCTCAGTGGGGGTTGTTTACCCCGTGAGGCCCCAGGAGGAACAACTGCAGAGGCTGCAGCAGCTTGGAGCCCTGGAGTCAGCTCCCACAGAACTACAGAGCTCTCAGCCTGCAGGGCCTGGAGGCTCCGGGGCGGCGCTGATCTGTTCAGCTCGGGGCAGGAGCGTCCTTGCTGTCCTGGGCCCTTCTGGCCTCTGCCTGTCCCGGGAGGAGGCCGGATCCTGGGCTGTGTCCCGGCGCCCTGTGCTCCGGGGCCTGCGCTGTTGGATCGTGCTCCCGCCCAGCAGCCCCCTCCGGGGAGCCACCGCCCGAGCCCCTCCGAGCTGCTCCCGGGTCCAGCGGTGCCTGAGCTGCAGCCCTTTAGAGAGCTCCGCACACTCTCCCCGAGGCGCAGGTGTCTGTTAGTGTCCCAGGGAGCCTGAGGGCATCCCCGCCCTCCTGGGATCCTGCTCCAACTCCCTGCCAGCACCTTTCCACCCGGGAAGTTTGGTGAAGCTCCTGCTTCTCCGGGAGGGGGTTTTCCTGTCCTGGGGACACTCGCCCCGGCCTTAGCCCGGCTCCTAGTGGGGCCCCTCCCCTTTGGAGGCCTTTTGTTTCTTTATTTCTTTTTTCCCTGTCTTCCTACTTTGATAGAAGCTTGAACTCTTCTCTCTGTAGCATTCCAGCTGTTCTCTCTTCAAATCTCAGGCCTAATTCATAGATTTTCAGGATGATTTGAAGGTTATCTAGGTAATTTGGTGGGGACAGGTGTCTTGGGGACCCTACTCTTCCACCATCTTGCTCCCCCTCCTTAATTTGGTTTTTAATTGATTGATATAGTTGGCTGCTCCAACATTAGGGGCATAAATATTTATAATTGTTAAGTCTTCCTCTTGGATAAACCCTTTGAGAATGATATAGTGTCCCTCTGCATCTCTTATGAAATTCTTCGGAATAAAGTCTAATTTATCTGATATGAGGATTGCTACCCTGCTTTCTTTGAAGACCATTTGTATTGTAAATGCCTCTGCACCCCCTCATTTTCAGTATGGAGGTGTCTTTATGTCTAAAATGAGCCTCTTATAGACTGCATATAGATGGGTTTGGGGTTTCTTTTTTTTAGTGTGGTACCCTGTGACTTTGGATGGGATCATTTAGCCCATTCATTCTCAGAGTAACTGTTAAAAGATACGAATTTAGACAGAGTCAAAATGGCAGAGGAGTAAGGTCTTCAACTCACCTTGTCCCCCCAAATTACCTAGATAGCTTTCAAATCATCCTGAACACCTACAAATTTGACCTGAGATTTAAAGAGAATAGCTGGAATGCTTCAGAGAGAAGGGTTTTCACTTCTAACAAGGTGGAAAAAAAATAAAAAAGAATCAAATGGGGGAAGGGCCCCTCAAGGATCCAGTCTAAGGGGGTGGCAAGAGCCTCCAGGATAAGAAAGCCCAGGCTCAGAGAAGTGGTAACTTTAAAAATCCATAACGGATTCTTCTAAGACAGAAAGGCACTCAGCAGGGAACTTGGGCAGAACTACAGGAGCCTCCAGTCTCCCAGAGTCACTAACAGAGGAAGTGCTCCCAGGGGAGAATGCAACACTGAATGTGGGCCAAGCTCAGTAAAGGGCCAGAGAGTGCACCTGGCGGGGAGAAGCTGGTTGGTCAGGTGGAGCTCCGGGTGGAGGGGGCTGCGGCCTGCTGCCTTCCGGAGCTGCAGCCCCAGGAGTGGGATTCCAGTAGCACAGGCCCCAGTTCCCAGGGTGCCGGGGGACACAGCCCAGTACCCTGTGCTCCTTCCAGGACAGGCGGAGGTGGAGAGGGCACAGGACAGTGAGGAATTTTCAATGTCTGCTCTCTGACCTTGTCAAAATCAGCTAGGGTAAAATTTACTCAGGTCGTGGTTGATATTTTTGACTTAGCCCACTCACACATCCACTCTGCACAGAGCAAAGTGACTAGAAGAAGAATTCACCACAAAAGAATCAGAAATAGTACTCTCTGCCACAGAGTTACAGAATATAGATTAAAATTCAATATCAGAAAGCCAAATCAGAAGCACAATTATAAAGCTACTGGTGGCTATGGAAAAAAGCATAAAGGGTTTTACAGATTTCGTTACTGCAGAATTTAGATCTAATCAGGACAAGATTAAAAAAAAAAATTAAACGAAATTAAATGAGATGCAATCCAAACTTGAAGTCCTAACGACTAGGGTTAATGAGGTGGAAGAAAGATGAGTGACATAGAAGACAAGTTGATGGCAAGGAAGGAAGCTGAGAAAAAAAGAGAAAAGTAAGAAAACATGAGGAAAGGTAAAGGGAAAAAAATGATAGCCTCAGAAGGAAAAATCTACCTATAATTTGGTTCCAAAAACGTCAAAAGAGCCAGAGGGTCAGAAAGCATAATGAACAAATCATATCTGAGAAATTCCCTAATTTGGGAGGGAAACAGGCATTCAGATCCAGGGTATAGAGAGGCCACCCGCCAAAATCAATAAAAACTGTTCAACACCTCGAGATTTAAGAGTGAAACTTGCAAATTCCAAAGATAAAGAGAAAGTCCTTAAAGCAGCAAGAGACAAGAGATCCCTAACTTATATGGGGAGAAATATCAGATTAACAGCCGACATCTTCACAAAGACCTGGCAGGCCAGAAAGGGCTAGCATGATATATTCAGGGTACTAAATGAGAAGAACATCAGCCAAGAAAACTTTATCCAGAAAGGCTATCATTCAGAATAGAAGGAGAGATCTTTATCTCTCCTCAGAGCTTCCAAGATAGACAGAAATGAAAGAATATGAACAAACTCTGTAAGGAATATTAAGGGGGTTTCAGACTACATAAAAAAGCAAGACCCATCTATTTTCAGTCTACAAGACACTAATTCTAGACCTAAGGACACCTATAGCCTGAAAATGAAAGGTTGGAGGCTCATTTACCATTCAAATGGTCCTCTAAAGAAAGCTGGGGCTAGCAATCCTCATACCAGATAAATTGAAGTTTATCCCAAAAACTGTAGTAAGATATGAAGAGGGACACTATATCTTACTCAAAGGGTCTATCCACAAGAAGACCTAATAATCATGAATATTTCTGCCCCTAATGTGGGAGCTGCCAAGTATATCAATCAATTAAAAACCAAAGTAAAGACATACTTAGATAATAAAACACTAATAGTATGAGACTTCACCACGGCACTTTCTGCAAATGACAGCTCTTCTAAGCAGAACATCAGCAAAGAAACAAGGGCTTTAAATGATACACTGGACCAGATGGATTTCACAGATATATACAAAACTTTGCATCTGAATACAACTGAATACACATTCTCCTCAAGTGCACATGGAACTTTCTCCAGATTGATGACATAGTGAGTCACAAATCAAGTCTCTAAAGACCCCAAAAGATTGGGATTGTCCCCTGCATATTCTCAGACCACAATGCTTTGAAACTAGAACTCAATCACATGAAAAATTTTGGAAGAAACTCACACGCATGGGGTAAAAGCGCATCCTACTAAAAGTTGAATGGGTCAACTAGGAAATTAAAGAATTAAAAAGATTCATGGAAACTAATGAGAGTGAAGATACAGCCATTCAAAATCTTTGGGACACAGCAAAAGCAGTACTAAGAGGGAAATACATTGCAATACAAGCATCCATCAAAAAATTGGAAAAAACTCTCAAATACTGAAGCTAACCTCGCACCTAAAGCAACTGGAGAAAGAACAGCAAATAAAACTTACACCAAGCAGAAGAATAGAGATAATAAAGATTCGAGCAGAACTCAATGAAATAGAGACCAGAAGAACTGTGGAACAGATTAACAAAACCAAGAGTTGGTTCTTTGACAGAATTAATAAGATAGATAAACCATTAGCAACCTTATTTTAAAAAAAAGAGAGAGAAAATATTCTAATTAATAAAATCATGAATGAAAGAAGAGAGATCACAACAAATACCAAGAAAATACAACCAATTTTAAAAACGTATTATAAGCAGCTACACGCCAATAAATTAGGCAATCTAGAAGAAATGGATGCATTTCTGGAAAAACACAAATTACCAAAACTGGAATAGAAAGAAATAGAAAACCTTAACAGGCCAGTAACCAGGGAGGAAATTGAAGCAGTCATCAAAAACCTCCCAAGACACAAAAGGCCAGGGCCAGATGGCTTCCCAGGGCAATTTTATCAAATGTTTAAAGAAGAAACCACACCTAATCTACTAAAGCTGTTTGGAAAGATAGAAAGAGTTGGAGTACTTTGAAACTCGTTCTATGAGGCCAGCATCACCTTCATTCCAAAGCCAGACAAAGACCCCACCAAAAAGGAGAAATATAGACCAATATCCCTGATGAACATGGATGCAAAAATTCTCAACAACATACAAGCAAGTAGGATCCAATAGTACCTTAATTTATTAACCATGACCAACTGGGATTTTTTCCTGGGATGCAAGGTTGGTTCAACATTTGTAAAACAATCAATGTGATAGATCACATCAACAAGAGAATAAACAAGAACCACAGGATCCGCTCAATAGATGCAGAGAAAGCATTTGACAAAATACAGCATCCATTCTTGATCAAAACTCTTCAGAGTGTAGGGACAGAGGTAACATTCCTCAGCATCTTAAAAGCCATCTACAAGAAGCCCATGGGGAAAACCCGAGAGCCTTTCCTCTAAAATCAGGAAAATGACAGGGATGTCCACTCTCACCACTGCTATTCAACATAGTACTAGAAGTCCTGGCCTCAGCAATCAGACAGCAAAAGGTAAAAATATGCATTCAAATTGGCAAAGAAGAACTCAACCTCTCCCTATTCACAGATAACATGATAATGAATATAGAAAACCCAAAACTGCATCCCAGTTTTTGTAGAACTCACTCAGCAGTTTGGCAGTGTGGCAGGATACAAAATCAATACCCAGAAATCAGTGGCATTTCTATACACTAACAATGAGACTGAAGAAAGAGAGATTAAGGAATTAACCCCATTTACATTTGCACCCAAAACATAAGATACCTAGGAATAAACCTAACCAAAGAGGTAAATTATATATACCCTAAAAACGTCAAACCACTTCTGAAGGAAATGGAGGAAGACACAAAGAGATGGAAAAATATTCCATGCTCATGGATTGGAAAAATTAATATTGTGAAAATGTCTATGCTACCCAGGGTAATTTACACATTCAATGCAATCCCAATCAAAATACCATAGACTTTCTTCAGGAAGTTGGACCAAATAATCTTAAGATTTGTATGTAATTGGAAAAGACCCTGAATAACCCTTAAAAAAGAAATAGACTATTAAAAAGGGGGCTATTAAAAAAGAAATCCAGAACCGGGGGCATCACAATGCCGGATTTCAAGTTGTACTACAAAGCTATGATCATCAAGACAGTATGGTACTGGCATAAAAACAGACACATAGATCAGTGGAATGGAAATGAGTCCCCAGAAATGGCCCTCAACTCTATGGTCAACTAATATTCAACAAAGGAGGAAAGACTACCCACTGGAAGAAGGACAGTCTCTTCAATAAATGGTGCTGGGAAAATTGGACAGCCATGTGCAGAAGAATGAAACTAGACCACTCTCTTTCACCATACACAAAGATAAACTCAAAATGGATGAAAGATCTAAATGTGAGACATGTTTCCATCAAAATCCTAGAGGAGAACACAGGCAACACCCTTTTTAACTTGGTCACAGCAACTTCTTGCAAGATACATTCATGAAGGCAAGGGAAACAGAAGCAAAAATGAACTATTGTAACTTAATTAGGATAAAAATCTTCTGCAGAGCAAAAGAAACAGTCAGCAAAACTAAAAGACAACCTACAGAATGGGAGAAGATATTTGCAAATGACGTATCAGATAAAGGGCTAGTTTCCAAGATCTATAAAGAACTTATTAAACTCAACAGCAAAAAAACATACAATCCAATCATAAAATGGGCAAAAGATATGAAGAGAAATCTCACAGAGGAAGACATAGACATGGCCAACATGCACGTGAGAAAATGCTCCCCATCACTGGCCATCAGGGAAATACAAATCAAAACCACAATGAGATACCACCTCACACCAGTGAGAATGGGGACAATTAACAAGGCAGGAAACCACAAATGTTGGAGAGGATGCGGAGAAAAGGGAACCCTCTTACACTGTTTGGTGGGAATGTGAACTGGTGCAGCCACTCTGGAAAACTGTGTGGAGGTTCCTCAAAGAGTTAAAAATAGATCTGCCCAATGACCCAGCAGTTGCATTTGGGGATTTACCCCAAATATAAATGAAAGTGAAATTCATCCCAAAGTGAAATGCCAGAATACCTGTACCCCAATGTTTATGGCAGCAATGTCCACAATAGCGAAACTGTGGAAGGAGCCTCGGTGTCCAACAAAAGGTGAATAGATAAAGAAACTGTAGTCTATATATACAATAGAATATTACTCAGCCATTAGAAATGACAAATACCCACCTTTCGCTTCTACGTGGATGGAACTGGAGGGTATTATGCTGAGTGAAATAAGTCAATCGGAGATGGACGATCATAATATGGTTTCACTTATACGGGGAACATAAAAAATGGTGAAAGGGATTATAGGGGAAAGGAGAGAAATAAGCGGGAAATATCAGAGAGGGTGATAGAACATGAGAGACTCCTAACTCAGGGAAACTAACAAGGGGTAGTGGAAGGGGAGGTGCGAGGGGGGATGGGGTGACAGGGTGATTGGCACTGAGGGGGGCACATTGTTAAATGCACAAATAAAAAAGTTAAAATATAGCTTTGTAATTATTCTTAAAAAAACAATAGAAAATATGAATTTAGTGTCTTGTATTACCTATACAGTCCCTGTTTCTGTAGGTTGTTTCTTTCAGTTCCCTTCCTCTCTTACTGGTTCCCACCTTATGTTTCATGCAGACCTGGTTTTGTGGTCACATATTCTTTCAGTTCCCATCTATTTAAAGCTCTTTATCTCTCCTTTTTTAAGGATTTTTATTTATTTATTCATGAGAGACACACAAAGAGAGAGAGAAGCTGAGACTCAGGTAGAGGGAGAAGCAGGCTCCATGCAGGGAGCCCAATGCGGGACTTGATCTCGGGTGTCCAGGATCACACACCTGGGCTGCCCTTTATATCTCCTTCTATTCTGAATGACAGCTTCCCTGGATAAAATATTCTTGATTGCATGTTTTTCTTATTTAGTATCATGGCAGCCCTTTTGGCCTGTGGATCTCTGTGGACAGGTCTGCTGTCGATCTGATGTTTCTTCCCATATGAGTTACGTTCTTGTCTCGAGCTACTTTAAGTATTTTACCTTTGAAATTTGCAATCTTCACTATTATATATTTGGGTGTTGATTGGTTTTTGTTGACTGGGTGAAGGGAGGGTCCTCTCTATCTGTTGAATATGAATGCCTTTTTCCTTCCCCAGGTAAGGGAAATACTCAGCTATGATTCATCAAACATATTTTGTGGTCCTCTCTCTGTCTCTCTACCTCTTCTGGAATCCCAATATTATGAATATTATTCCTTTCCAACCTATCATTGATTTCCCTAAGCCTTTCTTCATGGGTTCTTAATTATTTTTCTCTTTTTTCCTGATCTTCCTTCCTTTCCATCAACTTGTCTTCTATGTCACACACTCTCTCCTCCTTCTAATTAACCCTAGCAGTTAGAACATCCAGTTTAGACTGCATCTTAGTTAAAGTATTTTTAATTTCAGCCTGATTAGGTTTTTATTCTGCAGTAAGAATCTTTAGAGTCCTTTATGCTTTTTTCCAAAGCCACCAGTAATTTTATAATTGTACTTCTGAATTGTATCTCTGATATGTTACTTAAATCACAATCAAATAGTTCTGTGGCACAGAGTGTTACTTCTGGTTCTCTTTTGTGGTGAATTCTTCCTTCTAGTCATTTTGTCCAGTGCAGAATAGCTGTATGAGCTGGCTGAGTCAAAAATATCAACCACAACCTAAGCAAAATACACCTTGGACAATTCCAAAGAGGTCAGAGACCAGAAAATAAAAGAAAAAGAAAAATAGAACAAAATAAAACAAAAGGGCCATGATAGTGAAAAACAAAATTTAAAAAAATAGGTATAAAAAAAAAAGAAAAGAAAACGGTGGGGATGAAGTGGTGGTGGAGACAGAATATAGTCTCACAGAATAGACCTACAGGGTGATCCTCTAGGTTCTGGGTGTATGTTGTTCTGTATGTTAGATGATGTTAAATTACAAATTTATATAAACCAGGACAACTTTATATAGAGACCCTTGACCACAAAAACAGAAACAAGTTAGTAGAGGGGGGCAGAGAGAACATAGTCTCACAGAATGAACCAACATGGTGTTCCACTTGGTTCTGGGTGTATTTGGTCTGTGTGTTACAAGGTATGAACTTCCACCATTATATAACAAAACAAGACAGAAAAAAACAAAAACCCATAACTTGTATATCTACCAAAGTTAAATTCAATACATTGAAAGGAATCCAAAAATGAAGAATATATCTAAGACTAGTGATTGTAGAAATATGAAAATCAAAAAGGAAAAAACTTAAAAATGAAGAGTTGGTAAAATGTTGTAGTTAAGGCAGGAAAAGAGAAAATATATTGCAAATTTTTAACATGAAAGGCATACAAACCATATGGAAAAAAATTCAAGTTCTATATACTACTTTCCCTCAGTCCTGGAGGGACTGTGCTGCTTGGTCAGTAAACTTGCTCTTCCCTTGTTCTTTCAGCTGGTCTTCTGGGGGAGGGGTCTTAGGTGATCTTAGGCACCTGTGCCTGGGCGGAGATGCCCTGCCCCTTGCCAAGTGGCTGGGTGAGTATGAAGCTGTTTGTCCTGTGAGGCCTTTGTTCTCTAGAGGCTGCACCTTTCCCAGGTGAAAGGCAAAAAGAAAAAAACAAAACAATGGCAGCAGCCCGATCTCCAGCCCCCAAGTCAAGAGTTCCCCACATGTACCAAACTGCCATCTCCCAGTGCACACTGACCTAGATCCTCCTGGAGGCAGGCGCAGAGGCACTGATCTGCACAAACTTCAGGAGGCCCAGAGGCAGGACATTCCTCACTCTCTCGTGCCCTCCCCCGTTCCACCTGTTTCAAAAGGAATGGAGGACAGCCTGCCTCTGTCTATTGCCCAGCTCTAGGGTAAAGGGAGCTCCAGTGCGGGCCTGTGTAAGCAGCCAGCTTCTCCCAGATGCCCTAGGCGGTTTGTGGTGTTCCAGCCCTTTACTGCGATCTGACCATGGTTTGTGGTGAGCTTTCTCCCAGGCTCCCCTATTCTTACTGTGTTTCCAGGAATATTGAGACTGCACTGCCCTTCCTTCAATTCTGCCCTATATCCCCACTAAGCACTTTTCAGCCAGAGAAGACTCTTTCAGGTGCAGATTTCTACAGTTCCCAATTGACTGTTGCACTGCTTTCCTTCAGCAGCTTTCCATGGCTCCTTCCTCTTTCTCTGGCTCCCTGCTGTTCCTCTTCTTCACCTAGTTGTTCAGAACTGTTTGATTTTTTTTGGCTCTGTTTTAGGGGTGAGGCAAGCATAGGGCCCCCCTTGTACTCTGCCATCTGAACTCCTCCCTGACAGTAATGGTCTTATGAAGAAGCAGTCCTGTAGTGCTCATCACTTTGGGTCCCATATTAACTATAACTTGATGTTTCAGGTTTATCTCCTATATGTGATGTGTGTGCGCTGATGTTGTGACTGAGCCACTTTTTCTTTCAAACTACTTGATGGCAATGGCTCCCTTTGACTTTTGTGGGCAGTGCTTGGTGTCTGTGGTGTTAGTGGGCCATTCTGGGGATACCTTAGGCTTGAATTGAGCCAGACCAGGCATTTGTCATAGATGCAGAAACATCAAACTAGAGGGCACAACCTGCAGTCAGACTAGTCTGTCCTGAGCCCACAGCAGGAGCCACCCTCTGACTAGTGTGTGTAGTTGCCAATCCCTCTCATAGGGTCAGGCATCACTTTGGAATGCTACTGGCCACAATCAATGCTGCTTACACAATGCCAGGCCTGCAATACCACCCTGGATGGGTTCTGGCCAAGAGTCCTAGAGAGATTAGATCCCCTGAAGTACAGTTTAAAGGGCCTTTGGGGTGCCATGTCAGGTTGATGGTGCTCACAAATGTTGTGAACCACACGTTCACCACTGTGGAGGGGCCATGCATTGTCCCTCAGGCTGAGGCAGACCATCTGTAGTGGTAGATTCCTGAAAGCATTGCATGGGTGGGTAGTGCAGGGGAGAGGTATTGCTAACAAGCCTGTATGCAGCTAATCATCTGTGAGAGGGACCCTTCAGTGCCAGGAGTAAAGTGGCCTGTCCAGAGTGGTGGTTTTACAGAAACACAATACAGTATAGGGACTGGTGAGGCAGGGCTGCAGTACTAGCATGCTAGGTAGCAAATATTGGCACTTTGTTGGTGGGTGAGGAAGGGAAATGGTGCCTGCCAACATTTTTGTTCCTGGAGGAGATCTCCAGTGATTTCTGTCACTCAGGGACACACTCTGAGTTTCCTTCCTGTTTACCCCAGGCACCTCTTAAACTACTGCTTCCATGCTGTATCTCTGGGAGCCCAGCCCACTGATTTTTTTTATCCCAGATTTTAAGACCTACCAGTTGTTAAATCACAAAATTTGACCTGTCAGTTTTTAGTTTTAAAGTCAAAGATTACGGGTACTCATCTTCCTCATACAAGCTTACCAGTGCAGGTATTTGTTTCTCTTGCCTCCCCATGCCTGTGGCATCCTCCCTCCCTGAGACAGGCCCTGAGTCCATTTAGCTCCCTACCATTTCTCCACCTTTCTTACCCTCTTTAATGTGATTATTTCACTAAATTTAGTTGTGGAGTTTATCCTGCCAAGCTTTCTGTTGTTTTCTGAGGTTTTTACTCTGATGTGTTATCTAGTTGTATCACTGGGATGAAGTGAGCTTTGAGTCCTATGCCACCATCTTACCCAGAAATCTTAATTCTCTTCTTAATTTAAATAATTTTAGGGACGCCTGGGTGGTTCAGTGCTTGAGCGTCTGCCTTCAGCTCAGGGCCTTATCACAGGGTCCTGGGATTGAGTCCTGCATCGGACTTTTCCTTCTGCTTATGTCTCTGCCTCACTCTCTCTGTCTCTCATGAATAAATAAATAAAATCTTTAAATAATAATAATAATAATAATTAATAATAATAAATTTTAGAACAACTCTGTGAGGTATAACTCAAGCAGTTCAACCAAGGAAATTTAAAAATAAATGAATATTCAGGCAAAGTAGTTATTGCAAATAACTACTGACTTATAGAAGGAAGAATTTCGTTAGGTTTCTAATTAAAAATTAATGACTCAAGATACTGATGTGTGTTATAGAGCTGCAGCTTTCTGTGTGGTTAACAAACTGCTCCATCTGATCCCTTTAATTCCATTTATTATTCATCCTTTCCTTCACTGTGCATGAAATACCTAATATTATAGGCACTGTTTGGGGGAGAAACAAAAAAGCTATATAAGCCGGATTTCTACTAAAGAGTTGCTATATTTGGCATCTGCAGCTTTTATTTTTGTGATTTCTTTTTTTTAATTTTTTTATTATTTTTTTATTTTTGTGATTTCTTATAAAAATAACTTCTCTGCATGCAAGTTAATACATTCAATGCCTTAGACATAACTTTAGGGTTCTAAGGATGACCAGCAGGCATACTGCTAGCCTCCTGTATTACACCAGCTCTATACTAAAAGTTCCCTCCTGTAATACAAAGGTCTGCACCCTGAATGCCCTATGCCTTGCACCAGGTCTGCACCCCAAGGGTCCTGCCTTGAACTAGATATGCACCCCCTAGTGCCATCCTTCATTGCATAAGATCAATATTTCTCCAAGTACCTTCATCCCCATGTACAAAATCTATACCTCCTGACTTACACCAGCTCTGCACCCTCAGCTACTCTCCCTAAGGAAGCTAGTAGAATCCCTCTGTTCTGATGTCCCTAGTGGTGCTGCCTATGAAGCTCCCTTGTACAAGGAACATTTGAATAATTTGAAGTGCTTTAGTGAGAGGAGAGATGCTAATTTAGGTAAATGACGGTAGAAGATATTAAACGAGATTTCAGGTTTTCAGAGAACTTAAACTATATTAGTGCCATTAACAATATGAATATAGACGTTAGTTAGCATGAATTCTTACTTTCATCAATTCTCAATGAGCCACTATGTCTACAAGCCTTAGTGAATGGCTTCATTCAACACTCCCACTGAGTTACAGACTTAATGTGCATTTTTTATTTTAGCTTTCCATCAGCCCCTTAGGTGATTCCTTTTATAGTCTCAAATTTGGGAGAAATAAGTAAAAGTTAAAGAGCATAAATCTCTTGTCTATTTATACAATTAATGAACGATAACCTCCCCAAGTCTGTTTCACATTCCACTTTAGACTGTGGCTAACATTCATCTTGACCTTTCTGAGATTTAAATATTTGATTCTTCATCATTTCCAGACTATATTTAGAAAAAAATGCTTAAATTAAACTTCACAGAATCAAACATGAGATGCTGATTTCATCCTTGTGGGGCTCTTTGGGAAAAAAGCATGTAATTCTTCTTCAGACCATGACATTTACCTATTTCTTGAATGTCCCTAGATGGGAAAGCCCTCTTCATAATTCTGTTTCATGTAGAGCTGCACCTGCACATGGCCCTGTACTTCTTTATCAGCTAGCTTTCCCCATGGACCTCATGTACATTTCCATACCATGTTGAACATTCTAGTGAGCCAAGTCACAGAAGATCATACAATTTCTCCCTCAGGCTGTGGTATCCAGGTGTTCTACTCGAAACTTGCTGAAGCCAAGTTTTTCCTTCTTGTTGCCATGGACTATGACACATACATTTCTATATGCAGACCTCTCCATCATCCACTACTGATAAACAAGAGAGTCTGTAAATGTATGGTGTTCAGATGCTAGTTCCCAGAAATGATTGATAGTTTGTTGCTTACTCTCATCCCCCTGAGTTTCCCTTTTTGTCAGTACAGAAAAGTCCTAAGCTTTATCTATGAGGCTTCCACCTTGCTGACACTCTCCCACTGTGATGTTCCTTTACATGATGTTCATGTATCTGTGTTGTGTTCTCATGCTTCTCATCATTGTCGTGGTACTTTCAAGTTAATATACTCTCATCTTGTGCCTCACTCACAAAATGAATGTGCTCCAGGAAGCACAGTTTCTAACCTGCTCCTCTCACATGATTCTAGTGATACCCTTCTTTGGTTCAGCTCTCTATATCTACATACTCCCTCCCTGTTTCCTACTATATGGCCAAGGAGGACATAATATAATTAGTTTTTTACATCATCATCACCCCTTGACTGAACCACTTCCCTCACAGTCTTATCAACAATGATGTCACAATGGGGTCTGAAGAACTTGATGTAATCAGGGATGAGCCTAAAAAAAAGTTGCTAATGGAAATGCTTGGGAATAGCCATCTCTCTCTCCCTATTTCTATTATCTCTCTTTTCTCTATTTCTTTTCTCATTTGTCTACTGGTTCCAGCCCCCAGACTGTGAATTCATCAGTATTTTTCCTCTTTCTCATGCATGTGGCATTTCTCCTACACACTGCTTAGTTCTCCTAATGTATCTAATTATATTCTATTGATACATAATTAACATACAATGTTATATTAGTTTCAGATGTACAATATAATGACTCATCAATTGTATACACTTCTCAGTGTTCATCAAGATAACAGACATGGAGAGAAATTGATGGTAGTACAAAAGTAGGGAACTTTAACTCTTCACTTACAACAATGGATAGATTATTCAGAAATAAAATAAATAAGAAAACAGTCTTTGAACAGCATATTGGCCCAGATGGGCATAACAGAGACACAGAACATTCTGTCCAACACTAACAGAATACACATTCTTTTCAAATTCACGTGGAATACTCTACAGAATAGATCACATATTAGGCCATAAAATAAGACTCAATAAATTTAAGATGATTGAAATCAAACCATGTATCTTTTCAACCACAACGCTGTGAGTCTAGAAAAAAATCACAACAAAAACCTAGAGAAAGCTCAAAATGAGGCTAAACAACCTGATATTAAACAAACAATGGGTCAAAGAAACAATCACAAAGAAATAAAAAATACATAGAAAAAGGAGAAACAAAGCCCAAAGTGAGTAGAAGAAAGGAAATAATGAGGATCAGAGCAGAATTAAATAATGTAGAGACTAAAAACCAAATAGAAAAAAAAACATTGAAACCAACAGTAGGTTCAATAAAAAGATAAGCCAAACTGATAACTCTTAGCCAAACTCATTAAGACAACTACAAAAAGAGGACCCTAATATATAACATCAGAAATTATCATAAATAATAACTACCAGAGAAATACAACGTATTATAAAAGAATAATATGAAAAAATATATGCCAACAAACTGGACAACCACTGGATGGTTGAATGGATGAATTCCTAGAAACATACAATCTTCCAATACTGAACCAGGAAGAAATAGAAATTCTGAGCAGCTGATTAAAAGTAAAGAAATTGAATTGGTAATCAAAAACTACCAAAAAATGAATGTCCAGGACCAGCGGATTCAAGAGTGAATTCTACCAGACATTTCAAGAGGAGTTAATACCCATTCTTATGAAAATATTCCAAAAAGTATAAGAGGAAGAAAAGCTTACAAATGCAATCTAGAAAGTCAGCAGTTTACAGATAACAAAACCAAAGGCACTACACTCAAAAAAACCTACAGATCAGTAACTCTGATGAACAAAGATACAAAAATATGAGGAAAGCACATACAATAATACATTAAGAGAGAATTCTTTTGGACTCATTCCTGGAATGTAAAGGTGGTTCAATATCACATATCGATCATTGTCACACACCATATAAACAAAATGAAGAGTAAAAATCATATGACACATCAATAGATGTAGAAAAAACTATTTGACAAACTGTAACATTCATCATGATAAAAACTCTTAATAAAATGAGGTTAGAGGAGGAGGCCTGGGTGGCTCAGTGGTTGGATGCCTGCCTTTGACCCAGGTCATGATCCTGGAGTCCCAGGATGGAGTCCCACATTGAGCTTCCTGTATGGAGCCTGCTTCTCTCTCTCTGCCTATGTCTCTGCCATTCCCTCTCTCTCTCTCTCTCTCTCTCTCTCTCTCTCTCCTCTTTCTCATGAATAATAAATAAAACATTATTAAAAATAAAATGCAGTTAGAGGGAATATGCTTCAATATAATAAAGGTTATATATGAAAATCCATAGCTATCATCATACTCAATGGTGAAAAACTGAAAGCTTTCTTTCTAAGGTCAGGAACAGTACAAGATTGTCCACTCTTGCCACTTTCAGTCAACATAGTACTAGAAGTCCTAGCCACAGCAAACAGAAAAGAAAAAGAAATAAAAATATAACCATACTGGTAAAGAAATTAAAGTGTCACTATTTACAGATTACATGATAGTGTATATAGAAAATCTTAAATATTCCACACACACAAAAATAATAGAAGTATTAAACTAATTCAGTGAACTTGCAGGGTATAAAATTAATATCCCAAAATTGGTAGAATTTCTATGCAATAACAATAAAGTAGCAGAAAGAGAAATTTTTTTTGTTTTCAAGAATTTTTTTAATAATAAATTTACTTTTTATTGGTGTTCAATTTGCCAACATACAGAATAACACTCAGTGCTCATCCCGTCAAGTGCCCCCCTCAGTGCCCGTCACCCATTCACCCCCACCTCCTGCCCTCCTCCCCTTCCACCACCCCTAGTTCGTTTCCCAGAGTTAGGAGAGAAAGAGAATTTTTTTAAAAAAACATACATTCCCAATGACCAATGATATCAAATAGAATAAAATATCTAAAAGTAAACTTAATCAAAGACATGAAAGACCTGTTCTCTGAAAACTATTTTTAAAAAAACGGTTGAAATAAATTGAAGATGACACACACAAATGAAAAGATATCCCATGCTCATGGAATTAATTAATTGGAAGAATTAATTGGAAAAAAAAGAAAAAAAGAATTAATTGGAAGAATTAATATTGCCAAAATGTCCATAATAACCAATATACAGATTCAATCCAATTGCTTTCAAAAAACCAACTACAGCATATAATTTTAAAATTTGTATGGAACCAGAGAAGACCACATGAAGCTAAAACAATCTTGAGAAATAAGAAAGCTGGGGATACCACAATTCCAGATTTCAAGATATACTACTAATCTGTAGTATTCAAAATAATGAGGAAATGAAACAAAAATAGACACATATCAATGGAACATGATAGAGACAAGAAATAAACCCACACATCTATAATCAATCTATGAAGAAGTAGACAAGAATATACAATGGGGTAAAATTAGTATTTTCGACAAATGGTGCTGGTAAATCAAAATAGCTATATATAAAAGAATGAAACTGAACTACTTTCTAACACGATACACAAAAATAAACACAAAATGGATTAAAGACTTAAGGGAGAGATGTGAAACCATAAAAATCCTGGAAGATAAAATAGGCAGTAAGTTCTCTGACATTAGACATAGTAATTTTTTCTACATATGTCTTCTGAAATAAGGGAAACAAAGGCAAAAATAAACTATGGGGATTACATCAAAATAAAAAGTTTTGAACAGTAAAAGAAATAATCAACAAAGTAAAAACACAACCAATTGAATGGGAAAATAGATTGGTAAATGATATATTTGATAAGGGGTTCATGTCCAAAATATATAAATATTTCATACAATACCATAAAGCCAAATATTTCCATAAAGAAATGAGCAGAGTAGCTGAATATACACATTTTTTCAAAGAAGTCATACAGATGGTCCTTAAATATATGAAAAGATGTTTACAATCATTTATGATCAGGGAAATGCAAATCAAAAGTATAGTGACATATCACCTCATACGTGTTAGAATGGCTAAAATAAAAAATACAAGAAACAACAGGTATTGTTGAGGACGTAGAAAAAAAAGGAATACTTGTGCACTGTTGGTGGGAAAGCAAACTGGTGTAGCCACTCTGGAAAACATTACGGAGATTCCTCAAAAAGTTAAAACTACAACTACCATTCATCCAGCAATCACACTACTGGGTATTTACCCAAGTATACATAAACAAATGTAATTCAAAATACATAAAAAATACAAAATACATAAACAAATGTAATTCAAAGGGATACATGCACCCGAATGTGTACTGTAGCATTATTTGCAATTGCCAAGATATGGAAGTAGCCTAAAATCCACTGACATGTAAATGAATAAGAAGATTATATAACTATATAATGAAATACTATTCAGCCATAAAAAAGGATGAAATCTTACCATTTGTAGTGACATGATGGAGCTAGAGAGGATTATGTACGCAAATAAGTCACAGAAAGACAAATATCATATGATTTCACTCATATATAGAATTTCACACATATTTCAGAAACAAAACAATCGGGGGGGAGGGGCAAAAGAGAGCAAACTAAGAAACAGATTCTTAACTATAGAAGAAAATCTGATGGTTACGGGAGAGTAGTGGGGATGGGTTAAATAGATGATAGGGATTAAGGACAGCACTTGTTGTGATGAGCACCAGGTCTTATATGGAAGAGCTGGATCATTATATTGTGTACCTGAAACTAATATTGCACTGTATGTTAACTAACTGGAATTTAAATAAAACGATGTTTTTTAAAAAAGATATAGAGCACCGGGTATTGTATGTTAGCAATGAATCACTAAATTCTACATATGAAACTAATATTACACTGTAGGTTAACTATCAAGAATTTATATAAAATCTAGAAACTACAAAAAATAAAGTACATAGTGTCTAAGAATTAATTTGCAATTTTAAAAAAGAAACATAAAATTTAAACAGAGTGATTGCTAATAAAGTCAGAGTCGGTAATCAAAATTTTCCAATGAACTAATTAAAGATCAAAAGGCTTTCATGGTGAATTCTACCAAACAACAAAGAATACCAATCCTTATCAAAGAGTCTCTAAAACATAAAAGAGGAGGGAACACTCCCAAATTCATTTTAGGAGAACGTTATCTTGATACCAAAGCAGGTAAGGACACCACATGAAAAGAAAACTACAGAGGACCTGTAATTTGAAAATTACAAATAACCTAAAAATAATTCATTTTTGCTAATTTGAGGGTGGCTCAATCCGTTAAGTGTCTGACTCTTGATTTCAGCTCAGGTCATGATGTCAGGGTGATGAGATGGAGCCCTGCGTTAGGCTCCACACTCAGTGCAGAGCTTACTGGAGATTCTGTCCCCATCCTCCTCTACTCCTCCACCACTGCTCTCTCTCTCTCTCTCTCTCCCTCCCTCTCTCTCTAATAAATAAATAAATAAATAAATAAATAAATAAATAAACCCAGAAAATGATAGCCCAATACCCCTGAAAACATAAGTTCAAAAATTCTAAATGAAATATTAGCAAAACTATTACAACACTAAGTAGAAGATATGTTAGAAAAATCACTGAAGACACATTAGAAGAATCATACACTTTGATTGTGTGGGATTTGTTCCAGAGATAAGAGATGGTTGAACTGCAAACCAATGTGGTAAGCCATATTAGCAAAATGAAGGATAAAAATCAGATGATCATCTCAATAGTTGCAGAGAAAGCATTAGACAAAATTCAACATCCATTTATGATAAAATATAACAACAAAATGAGTATTGAGGAAATATGTCTCAACATAATAAAGTCTGCCTATGTCAAGACCACAGCCAACATTGTATAGAGAGGTGAAAAGATGAGAACTTTCCTCTAAAATTAGGAACAAGACAAGGATGCTCTCATTCAAAGCTTTTATTCAACATAGTATTAGAAATATGAGCCAGAGGGACTAGCCAGGACGGAGAAATAAAAGTTGTCCAGATTTTTAAGGAAGAAACAAAATAGTCACTATTAGCAGACAGCATGAGGTTATATATAAACACCCTGAAGACTACACTAAATATCTTATAAAAATAATACAGGAATTCATAAAGTGGCAGGATATAAAATAAAATACTGAAATACAGCTCTCTATCCTAATATGCTAACAGAAAGAGAACCTAAGAAAAAGATACATTTAGAATTGCATCAAAAAGGATAAAATACCAAGGAAAAAGTTTAAACAAACAGTTGAAGCACGTGTACACCAAAAACTATACAACTATATTTGTGAATTAATGTTGTTAAAATCTCCATAGCAACCTATACATTCTTTATTTTCTTACATGTTTAAAAGAAATATTTTTTATTTTTTTAATTGGAGTTCAATTTGCCAACAAATAGCATGACACCCATTGTTCATCCCGCCAAGTGCCACCCTTAGTGCCCATCACCCAGTCACCCAAAACCCCACCCACTTCCCTTCCTGTAACCCCTAGTTCATTTCCCAGAGTTAGGTGTCTCTCATGTTTTCTAACACTCACCGATATTTTCACTCATTTTCTCTCTCTTCCATTTATTCCCTTTCACTGATTTTTATATTCCCCAAATGAATGAGACCATATAATGTTTGTCCTTCCCCGATTGACTTACTTCACTCAGCATAATACCCTTCAGGTCCCTCCACGGTGAAGCAAATAGTGGGTATTTGTCATTTCTAATAGCTGAGTAATATTCCATGGTATACATAGACCACATCTTTATCCATTCATCTTTCGATGGACACCGAGGCTCCTTCCACAGTTTGGCTATTGTGGACATTGCTGCTGTAAACACTGGGGTGCAGGTGTCCCAGCATTTCACTGAATCTATATCTTTGGGGTAAATCCCCAGCAGTACAATTGCTGGGTCATACGGCAGATCTCTTTTAACACTTTGAGGAACCTCCACACAGTTTTCCAGAGTGGCTGCACCAGTTCACATTCCCACCAACAGTGCAAGTCGGTTGCCCTTTCTCCACATTGTCTCCAACATTTGTTGTCTCCTGCCTTGTTAATTTTCCCCATTCTCACTGGTGTGAGGTGGTATCTCATTGTGGTTTTGATCTGTATTTCCCTGATGGCCAGTGATGCAGAGCATTTTCTCATGTGCTTGTTGGCCACGTGTATGTCTTCCTCTGTGAGATTTCTGTTCATGTCTTTTGCTCATTTCTTGATTAGATTATTTGTTTCTTTGATGTTGAGTTTAATAAGTTCTTTATAGATCTTGGATACTAGCCCTTTATCTGATAGGTCATTGGCAAATATCTTCTCCGATTCTGTGGGTTGTCTTAGTTTTGTTGACTGTATCTTTTGCTGTGCAGAAATTTCCTATCTTGACGAAGTCCAATAATTCATTTTTGCTTTTGTTTCTCTTGCCTTCATGGATATATCTTGTAGAAAGTTACTGTGGCCGAGTTCAAAAAGGGTGTTGCCTGTGTTCTCCTCTAGGGTTTTGATGGAATCTTGTCTCACATTTAGATCTTTCATCCATTCTGAGTTTATCTTTGTGTATGGTGACAGAGAGTGGTCTAGTTTCATTCTTCTGCATGTGGATGTCCAATTTTCCCAGGACCATTTATTGAAGAGACTGTCTTTTTTCCATTAGATAGTCTTTCCTCCTTTGTTGAATATTAGTTAACCATACAGTTGAGGGTCCTGGATTGAGTTCTGGATTCTCTATTCTGTTCCATTCTCTATTCTGTTCCATTGATCTATGTGTCTGTTTTTGTGCCAGTACCCCACTGTCCTGATGACCACAGCTCTGTAGTACAACCTGAAATCTGGCATTGTGATGCTCCTATGATTTTCTTTTTTAATATTCCCCTGGCTTTTTGGGGTCATTTCTGATTCCACACAAATGTTAAGATAATTTGTTCAAATTCTCTGAAGAAAGTCCATGGTATTTTGACAGGGATTGCATTAAATGTGTAAATTGCCCTGGGTAACATTGACATTTTCACAATATTAATTCTGCCAATCCATGAGCATGGAATATTTTTCCATCTCTTTATGTCTTCCTCCATTGCTTTCAGAAGTGTTCTGTAGTTTTTAGGGTATAAATCCTTTACCTCTTTGGTTAGGTTTATTCCTAGGTATCTTATGCTTTTGGGTGCAATTGTAAATGGGATTGACTCCTTAATTTCTCTTTCTTCAGTCTCATTGTTCGTGTATAGGAATGCCATTGATTTCTGGGCATTGATTTTGTATCCTGCCATGTTGCCAAATTGCTGTATGAGTTCTAGCAATCTTGGGGTGGAGGCTTTTGGGTTTTCTATGTAGAGTATCATGTCATCGGCAAAGAGGGAGAGTTTGACTTCTTCTTTGCCAATTTGAATGCCTTTAATGTCTTTTTGTTGTCTGATTGCTGAGGCTAGGACTTCCAGTACTATGTTGAATAGCAGTGGTGGGAGTGGACATCCCTACCATGTTCCTGATCTTAGGGGAAAGGCTCCCAGTGTTTCCCCATTGAGAATGATATTTGCTGTGGGCTTTTCGTAGATGGCTTTTAAGATGCTGAGAAATGTTCCCTCTATCCCTACTCTCTGAAGAGTTTTGATCAGGAATGGATGCTGTATTTTGTAAATAGTTTCTCTGCATCTATTGAGAGGATCCTTTGCTTCTTGTTTTTTCTCTTGCTGATATGATCAATCACACTGATTGTTTTACAAGTGTTGAACCACCCTTGCATCCTGGAGATCAATCCCACTTGGTCATGGTGAATAATCTTCTTAATGTATTGTTGGATCCTATTGGCTAGTATCTTGTTGAGAATTTTTGCATCCATGTTCATCAGGGATACTGCTCTATAATTCTCCTTTTTGGTGAGGTCTTTGTCTGGTTTGGAATTAAGGTGATGCTGGCCTCATAGAATGAATTTGGAAGTACTCCATCTCTTTCTATCTTTACAAACAGCTTTAGTAGAATAGGTATGGTTTCTTCTTTAAATGTTTGATAGAATTCTCCTGGGAAGCCATCTGGCCCTGGACTTTTGTGTCTTGGGAGGTTTTTGATGATTGCCTCAATTTCCTCCTTGGTTATTGGCCTGTTCAGGTTTTCTATTTCTTCCTGTTCCAGTTTTGGTAGTTTGTGGCTTTCCAGGAATGTATCCATTTCTTCTAGATTGCCTAATTTATTGGCAATAGCTGCTCATAATGTTTTGAAAATCGTTTTTATTTCCTTGGTATTGGTTGTGATCTCTCCTTTTTCGTTCGTGATTTTATTAGTTTGAGTCTTTTCCCTTTTGTTTTTAATAAGGCTGGCTAATAGTTTATCTATCTTACTAATTCTTTCAAAGAACCAACTCCTGGTTTTGTTGATCTGTTCCACAGTTCTTGTGGTCTCTATTTCATTGAGTTCTGCTAGAATTTTTTTAACCCTCTTCTTCTGTTTGGGGTAGGTTTTATTTGCTGTTCTTTCTCCAGTTCCTTTAGGTGTGAGGTGAGATTTTTATTTGAGTTTTTTCCAATTTTTTGAGTGAGTCTTGTATTGTATTGTATTTCCCCCTCAGGACTGCTTTTGCTGTATCCCACAGATTGTGAATGGTTGTATCTTCATTCTCATTAGTTTCCATGAATATTTTTCATTCTTCCCTGATTTCCTGGTTGACCCTTTCATCTTTTAGCAGGATGGTCTTTAACCTCCACATTTTTGTATTTCTTCCAAATTTCTTCTTCTGATGTAGTTCTAGTTCAAAGCATTATGGTCTGAAAATATGCAGGGGACAATCTCAGTCTTTTGGTGTCAGTTCAGACCTGATTTGTGACCCGGTATGTGGTCTATTCTCAAGAAAGTTCCATAGGCTCTTGAGAAGAATTTGTATTCAGTTGCGTTTGGATGTAAAGTTCTATAAATATGCGTGATATCCACCTGGTCCAGTGTATCATATAAAGCTCCTGTTTCTCAGGAGATGGTTGCTTAGAGTATCTGTCATTTGTAGAAAGCGCCATGTTGAAGTCTCCCAGTGTAAGTATATTATTATCTAAGTATGTCTTAACTTTGGTTAATTGATTGATACACTTGGCAGCTGTCACATTAGGGGCATAAACATTCATGATTTTTATGTCCTCTTTTTGAATAGATCCTTTAAGTATGATATAGTGTCCCTTTTCATCTCTTACTACAGTCTTGGGGATAAACTTTAATTTATCTGATGGCTACCCCTGCTTTCTTTTGAGGACCATTTGAATGGTAAATGGTTCTCCAACCTTTCATTTTCAGGCTGTACATGTCCTTAGGTCTCAAATGAGTCTCTTGTAGACAGCAAATAAATGCTCCGCATCAGTTGCCATCAGGGAGATACAAATCAAACCAGAATGAGATACCACCTCACAGCAGTGAGAATGGTGAATATTAACAAGACAGGAAACAATAAATGTCAGAGAGGTTGTGGAGAAAGGGGAATCCTCTTGCACTGTTGGTGGGAATGTGAACTGGTACAGCCACTCTGGAAAACTGTGTGGAGATTCCTCAAAGAGTTAAAAATAGAACTGCCCTATGACCCAGCAATTGCGCTGCTGGGGATTTACCCCAAAGATACAGATGCAGTGAAACGCCGGAACACTTGCACCCCAATATTTATGGCAGCAATGTCCACAATAGCCAAACTGTGCAAGGAGTCTCGGTGTCCATTGAAAGATGAATGAATAAAGGAGATATGATATATATATATGGAATATTACTCAGCCTATAAATGACAAATACCCACCATTTGCTTCAACATGGATGGAGCTGGAGGGTATTATGCTGAAGGAAATAAGTCAATCAGAAAAGGACAAACATTATATGGTCTCATTCTTTTAGGGAATATAAAAAATAGTGAAATTGAATAAAGGGGAAAGGAGGGAAAATGAGTGGGAAATATCAGTGAGGGTGATAGAACATGAGAGACACCTAACCCTGGGAAACAAACAAGGCGTGGTGGAAAGGGAGGTGGGCAGAGGGTTGGGTGACTGGGTGACGGGCACTGAGGGCGGCACTTGACAGGATGAGCACTGGGTGTTATGCTATATGTTGGCAAATTGAACTCCAATAAAAAATACAAAAAACAAACAAACAAAAAAAGCATCTCAAAGGCCTCGGTGGGTGTTGACACATGTGATTTCTGCTCAGTGCTCTGAATGTCAGAGTAAAGAAGTTCAATGAAGTGTGGGTAAATGGCAGCAGTAACTAGGACTCTCTTAAGGTAGCTAAACCCCGGTCATCAAATTAGTGATGGGAATGAATTGGTGAATGAGATTCCCACTGTCCCTACCTACTGTCTAGCGGAACCACATCCAAAGGAATGGGCTTGGTGGAATCAGTGGGGAAAGAAGACCCTGTTGACCTTGACTCCTCTCTGGCACGATGAAGAGACATGAGGGTTGTAGAATAAGTGGGAGGCCTCTGTTGCTCCTCTGTCCCTGTGAGGGGGCACAGGTCCGCTGGCCTTGCCGGCTGCTGGTGAAATACCACTACTCTTACTGTTTTTTCACTGACACATGAGGCGAGGTGTAGGAAGGGAGAAAACTTAGGCAGCTCAGCTCCACTTGCTCCGGGGACAGTGACAGGTGGGGAGTTTGACTGGGGCCGTACACCTGTCAAACGGTAACTGCACGTGTCCTAAGGTGACCTCACAGAGGACAGAAACCTCCCATGCAGCAGAACAGCAAAAGCTCGCTGGATCTTGATTTTCAGTTCGAACACAGACTGTGAAAGTGCGGCCTCACAATCCTGACCTTTTGGGTTTTAAGCAGGAGGTGTCAGAAAAGTTACCACAGTGGTAACTGGCTTGTGGTGGCCAAGAGTTCACAGCAGCCTCAATTTTTGATCCTTCAGTGTGGGCTCTTCCTATCATTGTGAAGCAGAATTCACCAAGGGTTGGGTTGTTTGTTCACTAATAGAGAACGTGAGCTGGGCTTCGATCATGGTGAGACAGGTTAGTTTTACCCTATTGATGATGTGTTGTTGCCATGGAAATCATGTTCAGTACAGTGGAACCACAGGCTCAGACATTTGGTGTATGTGCTTGGCTGAGGAGGCAAGGGGCGGAACCTGTCATCTATAGGATTAGGACTAAAAAGGCCTCTAAGTCTGAATCCACCCAGGCGGAACCAGACAGCAGCACCGAGGTGCCTTGGTTGGCCTCTGAGAGTCAGTTCTCCTCCGTCCTCGCTGGCAGACCTTCCCCGGGGCCTCTGGACTGGGTCCCGGAGGAGAGCCCTTCCACGTCCAAAGAGGGGTACCGTGAGACAGGGGGCCGCCCCCTCACCCTTCGCCTCACATACCTTTATGGGGAACTTGGTGCTAAACTATCCATAGACATCTGCTTCTGGGTCGGGGTTTCCAACGCAGCAGAGCAGCTTCCTGGCTGGGATGTACTGAACGTCAGTCCTGGACACGGGGGTCTGTTGGCCGGCTGCCCCTAGCCAGGTGGGGCAGGGGCTGCAGCCTTCCCATCTGTAGCTCCAACTTCCTCTCCTGGGGCCACTCCCCCGGAGCATCCGGTGCTCCACACCTGTGAGCAGCAGGCAGGTCTCTCCCTTACGCGCCCCAGGCTGGCTGGGTGGAGGCCCCCGTCCGGTCCTCAAGGCGGGGTGATGCTCAAGGCGGGGTGAAGCCGGTTGATCCAACCGCGAGAGGGGGGCCCCTTGCCCCTGGAACTGGGACAGAGAAGGGGGGAGTGTGTGGGCCTTGGTCAACAGCTGCGTGGGCATCTTGGGGGGCGGGGTTGGCCGCGTGGGCCCTTTCCCAGAGGCGACACGAGGCCGGAGGGCAGCCGGCTCTGGTGCGTGTGCCCGGGAGCGGGTCGTCCCACCGTCCTTCCCTCTAGGAGCGCGGGGCCGGGGAGGCGGGGGCTGGGCGCACGCCCTTGAGCTCTTTCCTCCCACCCAGTGGACCGGGTGGGCCCGTAGCCCGGCCAGCCCCTCGAGCCGGGCCTGGGCTCGGAGCCCCCCTCCCCCCCCAGGAGACTAGCGCCCGGTTGGCGTGAGGCCCGGTGCCCCTCGGTGCGCCCCAGCCTGGGCTCGGAGCCCCCCACCCCGAGGAGACTAGCGCCCGGTTGGCGTGAGGCCCGGTGCCCCTCGGTGCGCCCCAGCCTGGGCTCGGAGCCCCCCTCCCCCCCCAGGAGACTAGCGCCCGGTTGGCGTGAGGCCCGGTGCCCCTCGGTGCGCCCCAGCCTGGGCTCGGAGCCCCCCTCCCCCGAGGAGACTAGCGCCCGGTTGGCGTGAGGCCCGGTGCCCCTCGGTGCGCCCCAGCCTGGGCTCGGAGCCCCCCTCCCCCCCCAGGAGACTAGCGCCCGGTTGGCGTGAGGCCCGGTGCCCCTCGGTGCGCCCCAGCCTGGGCTCGGAGCCCCCCTCCCCCGAGGAGACTAGCGCCCGGTTGGCGTGAGGCCCGGTGCCCCTCGGTGCGCTCCAGCCTGGGCTCGGAGCCCCACACCCCGAGGAGACTAGCGCCCGGTTGGCGTGAGGCCCGGTGCCCCTCGGTGCGCCCCAGCCTGGGCTCGGAGCCCCCCTCCCCCGAGGAGACTAGCGCCCGGTTGGCGTGAGGCCCGGTGCCCCTCGGTGCGCCCCAGCCTGGGCTCGGAGCCCCCCTCCCCCGAGGAGACTAGCGCCCGGTTGGCGTGAGGCCCGGTGCCCCTCGGTGCGCCCCAGCCTGGGCTCGGAGCCCCCCACCCCGAGGAGACTAGCGCCCGGTTGGCGTGAGGCCCGGTGCCCCTCGGTGCGCCCCAGCCTGGGCTCGGAGCCCCCCTCCCCCCCCAGGAGACTAGCGCCCGGTTGGCATGAGGCCCGGTGCCCCTCGGTGCGCCCCAGCCTGGGCTCGGAGCCCCCCTCCCCCCCCCAGGAGACTAGCGCCCGGTTGGCGTGAGGCCCGGTGCCCCTCGGTGCGCCCCAGCCTGGGCTCGGAGCCCCCCTCCCCCGAGGAGACTAGCGCCCGGTTGGCGTGAGGCCCGGTGCCCCTCGGTGCGCCCCAGCCTGGGCTCGGAGCCCCCCTCCCCCCCCAGGAGACTAGCGCCCGGTTGGCGTGAGGCCCGGTGCCCCTCGGTGCGCCCCAGCCTGGGCTCGGAGCCCCCCTCCCCCCCCAGGAGACTAGCGCCCGGTTGGCGTGAGGCCCGGTGCCCCTCGGTGCGCCCCAGCCTGGGCTCGGAGCCCCCCTCCCCCCCCAGGAGACTAGCGCCCGGTTGGCGTGAGGCCCGGTGCCCCTCGGTGCGCCCCAGCCTGGGCTCGGAGCCCCCCACCCCGAGGAGACTAGCGCCCGGTTGGCGTGAGGCCCGGTGCCCCTCGGTGCGCCCCAGCCTGGGCTCGGAGCCCCCCTCCCCCGAGGAGACTAGCGCCCGGTTGGCGTGAGGCCCGGTGCCCCTCGGTGCGCCCCAGCCTGGGCCTGCGGAGAGACAGGAGCTGCAGGTTTACGGGGCCGCCGCCGCCGCTGCCATCTCAGCTCCACTCCCTTCCGGAGAGCACGGGGTTCGCCTGGACAGGTTGACTGACACCCGTCGGTGTCCCCTCCTCCGCCGTCGCGGCCTGACCTGGGTCCCCGTGGGCAATGGAGCGTGTCCCGGAGCCCGCAGGCGCGAACCCGGGCCTTCGCGTCGGGCGTTCTCTGCCACGTCCCCTGGAGCGACGGGCCCCGCCTGAGCCTTGCAGGGAAGCCTGTGGAGGGCCCGACGGCCGGCATCGTGGGGTTCCGGTCCTGGGAGCCTATTTTCTCGTCAGGCCTTCCGAGGCCCGCTGCAGAGGTGGGGACCTGCCCGGCCTCGGGGGAAGGCACGGGTAGGGCACCACGGCGCTCCCGGCTCGTTCCCGGTGAGGTCCAGCCGTGGCGGGGGGCGCCTCTGCAGTGGTGCCCACCCCCTCGGGTCCCAAACCGGGGTCCAGGTGGCATGGGGCAGCCCTGAGGGCCCGGAAAAGGGCTTCTGCAAGGTGCCTCTGCAGAGCTTCGATGATTTGTCTAAGTCTCAATTCAGAGAGGACTGGCAGACCAGCGGACCTGCGAACCGGGAGGACCTACCCTGCCCGCTCCACCTCCTGCAAGTCCACCCCCCAAAACCCCTGTAGGTCCCGCTGCCCCGACGCTCCACTCCGGGGGGTGGACCAGACGGCCCTGGGGGATGGCGGCAGGGGGCAGGGTCGCCGGGGCAGTGCTTGGGGCCAGTGGCCAGGCCACCCTCCCAGGAGGTAGCAGTGATCTGTGGCTAGTTCCTGGCAGCTGGTGCGGCTATTTTCTTGCCTGAAATGAGCACTTCTGGTTGCTTTCGTGGACACAGGGGTGACGTATATGGCTTTCAAGCCAATTCAAGGTTATTGGTTTATTTTAAAAAGACGTGTTTTTAGAGCTATTGATGCCATACATAATACAGATCACCAGCTTTATCCTCCCCACCCCCACCCCCAGTTGAAAAATCTCTTGGTTTTCCAGTCTCTCTGCCTTACAAGCCCTTGGGGTGGGCGCTGGGATGTGCTGTGCTCCCGTCACCATCCGTGAGTGTGTAATGGTGGTGATCGAAATCTACCCCTCCATCACCTTTGTAAAAAGAAACTGCATGTGCTGTCTGCACCCTGGACAGGCACAAAAAAGAAAACCATATCTACTTATGCCCCTGTTCCGTGCCCAAACAATGGAGGGTCCGGGCCCAAGTGAGGGGCCTACTGGGCTTTGATACTACCTCAATGGATTAGTTAAGTTGTACCTGTTGTGTCAGTGTTCACCAAGGTTACTTAAAAGGGTCAATTTTGTCTTTCTTATATTGTTATCATTGTTAAGAGCAAATAGGTAAAATAAAGAAAAAGGCTTTTAGGTAAACCTTTAAAATAGCTTCCAAAATCTCTGGTGACCTGAAAGTTTGCAGTTGTGCTAGATTCATTGATAAGTTGGGTTGAATTCATTGGATGTCTAGGTGTTTTCCACATAAGATAAACTATCAAAGCATTAATTACTAAAATACCCAAGATGGGGTTTTTTCTTTCTTTCTTTTCTTCGTTTTCCCCCACCTTCCTTATTTTTTCCTTTTTTTCTTTTTGTCTTTTGTCTTATTCAGGAAAACTACAGATACTTGAGTGTGTTAGTAAACATGTTCCATGTTTTCTTAAAAATTGTATTATAAACATAACACACACACACACACACACACACACAGTGTTTCTAAAAACTATGACATGTATTCATACATTTGCCAATCTAAAGAATTCTGGTGCAATAGATAGTGCTCCATTGGGTCACTACTGACTTTTCACCAGAGACTGAGGTTTCTAAGAGTTCAGATTCTGCCACATGCAGACTGCTGGAATACGTTGAGGAAAACAACTCCGTGTGTGAGAAGATAGGAGGTGTATAAAAGAGGCACGAGGAATGAGAATACATTTTTTGTTGAGGGAGAAAAAAATAATTTTGTCCTGAAATTAGACTAGCTATTTAGAGAAAGAAAACTTAGGACTGACTCTGAATGAAAAAGGAACTTGGAAGAAGGAGTTTCTGAAGGAGGATTTTGGAAAATAATTTTATGCATGGTCCGGACTGACTGAGATTGGGAGAAGTGAGTTTTCCAAGTACGTTGGGATAAGATTGAGATTTGGCTTTTCTCTCTGTGAAAACAACAAGGCTTTCTCGCATCGCAAGTCAATTCTTGACAAAAAATTGTAGACAGAAGAGATAAAACAATTTTTTTTCTTTACTTGCTGAGAGAAATAAGGTTTTTATATTCCTTTTTATCTGGTCTTTAACTACTTAAGAAAGCGAAAACTTCTCAATATTCAAGGAGCTACATTTCGGTGACCTCTCTATAGCCACCTCTCATGGCTATCTTGGTGACACAGATCCAGAAGTTTTAAGTTTTGTAATGATCCATTATCCTATGTAGGCCTTGAAACCTTCTGATATGTTTGGTTTTTGGTTGCTTGCTTGGCTGGTCGGTTGGCTGGCTGGCCGGCTGGCTGGTTTTTTCCATTCCTTCATTCATTTATTTTCAACAGATTCCTGGGAAGTCCAACCCTAAATAGAGTCTCTTGACTAAGTCATGTAGTTTATTTAGTATGTTAAGTCACATGGGAAGCATTGTCCAACAAATCATGATAAGCCTTCTTAGATGATCTTAGATGTCCGAATGGCAGCTGTTACAAAAATTAAATGAAATCCCTACAGTTTTCATAGGTCCTGGCATAGTCTCATCACTCAATGTCACATTGTCACAATGATGCGTGTTACCAAAAATAATCAAATATTCTTATCAGCTGCATGGTCATGAACTCTCCTCATGTCTTTAACCTGGTCCATTTTTGACTTCTGCATCCTTCATGGTTTTCATTCTGATGTTCTTGCAAAAATATGGTTTGGCTTCAAGAAGATTCACGAAAAGGACTTTTGACAAATACCAGTTTCTGGTCACCTTCAGATAACAAAAATAAAGTATGAATTTCCAGGACTCTTAGAAAAGCTGTATTTCAACAGAACAGAAAGTAATAACACGGAACTGAATGAATTCAGGAAAACGAGGATTGGTTGGTTTGTTGGCTTGTTTCTCTTTACAGAAAATGATGGCCCTTTTTAATAACTTTCCTTCAAAACATGGTTGATCCCCTTGTGGTTGCTCTTCCATATTGAAGGAAACTTTTTCTCTTCAGATATCTATAACTTACAAAAATTTGATAAAAATGTTCTTTTGTAAACAAGTTAAAATATGTATCTTTTCTCCTTACCTGTAACCCCCTAAGATCCAGAAACTCTCAGTGAGCATTCTTTCTTTTATGTCCATTGTAAATCATCTGTATGAGTTAGGTGTGAATCCGTTCTCGTGGTAACAAGACACCATCTGAAGGATCAGTTCTGTTACCAAGGCGTTGACTAGAATAGTGTCTTCCCCCTGCCCCCTGCCTGCACCCTGGATTTTATTTTTTTAAATAATCTCTACACCCAATGTAGGGCTCAAACTCACAACCCCTAGATCAAGAGTCGTGCTCTCTACTGACTGAGCAGGCCAGGTGCCCCTGGAGCATCATCTTGAAGACCCATGCATAGACTCAGATAGGATCAGACAGCTTTCAGAAACTCAGATTGATTTTATGGAGCCAATAAAGCCCCTTGGAAATGTTGGCCTGAGACCTTTCTTACAGAACTCCCCACAGCCTTACCAAGTGAGTCAAAAGTGACACCTCCTGGCAGATGAAATCTAGTCGGATGCTTAACTGACTGAGTGTCCCAGGTGCCCCTCAAAGCAGCTGGTTGAAATGCTGATGTTCTTCCTGTCTTTCCTTGATGGGGATGAGGACACCTATGCCTGCGCTCATTGACAATGTCTATGTTCCAGATTGCTAAACCCTGCTTTTTTCACACCACAGATGACAAGACCCCTATCTAGCCTGACTGTTGAACTCCCTTACTCTGAACCAAGGATAGGGGTTCCTGTTTTGTTTCAAGTTGCGGTTAAAAATAGACATCACCTACAATTGAGCATTTTTACCCTTTCTAACCATAGACATCACCTACAATTGAGCATTTTTACCCTTTCTAACCATAGAGATCAGTTAGATCAGAGATCTAACCTTCTATCCTCCTTGTGGCGTTATCTCTCCATTCCATCTCTTTGTAAAGAGATAGAAATTATGTACTTAATTTTTTTAGAAAATATTTTATTTATTGACTTGACAGCAGACACAAGTAGGGTGGGGGGAACAGCAGGCAGAGGGAAAGGGAGGAGCAGGTTCCCCACTAGCAGAGAGATGGATGCGATGTGGGGGATGGGGACCTTGATCCCAGGACTCTGGAACACTACCAGAGCCTCAGTCAGATGCTTCACTGACTGAGCCACCCAGGCACCCCATGCCTACTTCATTTTTTTAAAGTTCGTTCACTCATGTTTCATGATCTCTAGACCAACGTAGTGTCTGAACTAATGACCCTGACTGAGATGGAGAGTTGAGTGCTCTTCTGACTGAGCAGAGCCAGGTGCTCCTTCCATTCTGTTTTTCTTTCAAGAATCCTGGGATCATGGCTCAGAGTCATTATTTGCCCAGTGAGACCTGCCCCCCACCACCCCTCCATGCAGAGGTACCATCTATTGGGCTGGTTGATGTTTGTCCATCTTCCTTCCTCCTTTTTGTGGACAGAAAGTGGCTGGAAAAAGAGCGTGACTATGTGGAATAAGACTGAGGATTTCCCTTGGGCAGTGGGTGAGAGAGGGAGGATAGGTTGAGGAGAATCAATCAACGGTTAGCTTTGCTTTAGAGGAAGGAGTGTGCTGGCTGGGCCCATGAGCCAGGGTGGATGAGTCAGAACTGTCCCCTGCCAGCCCTCCCTTAGCCCTTCATCCTTATCACTCCATGCTTGTGGTTGGCCTCTGAACCCTAAGACACCACCGTCAGGTGTTTAATTTGCCACTCAAAGCTTTGGTTAAGATGATAACTGATTTGTATCATTAGCTCCAGCATGCACTTAGGTGGTAGCCATATTTTCATAACTCAAATTTGAAAACTATAATCTAGTAATGACTTGCTGTACCAAGCAACTAGAAATTTCTTGGAGACTAACTTCTCTATAGAAAGAATATTCAATCACTCTAAAATTATGGAAAACAAACTTTTGTGACTATGATTTGATATCAATAATGCTTTACCCTCTATATTGCAAAGGCATTTATGTTTATAGCATTACAAAATTATACTATAACGGAGGTATAATTACTCACATTTGGGAAGTTATTTAAAAATAATGTGTGACATCCTCTATCTTCTCTTTGAAAATATATAGTGCCAGTCAGTAAATAGTAGTATAATAAACTGGTTTTCTCTAGGACTTGGTATCACTACTTCCAGTCCTAGAGCAAGGATCACAGAAAGTATTTTAACCCAAATACATCATTTTCACTGTAGAAAGACCCAGTCATGCAACCAATTCAGAATTCATACTTTTAGCAAATATCCATTTGGATATTACTAACTAGTGGCTTCAAATATATTATCTAACCTGTCGGTACCTTAATTTCCTTCTCTATAAAATGGGGATACTACAAATAACTGTCCTATAGTCAACAATACTATAGTGCACACTTAAAAAATTGCTAGGAGGTTCATCTCATGATAGGTGTTCCTGCAACAATTAAATAAACTTAACAACCCCACCAACACCACAACAAAAATAATGTCTACTTCAAAGAGTTTAATAGGTTTGAATAAGTTAATATACATACTGTAATTAAAACATTGACTGGCATATAATGTAAAATAAATAAACAAATAAAATATTCCATTATAAAAAGCAGAGTATCGGTGAAAAACAATGCAAGTTTCTCCATTTAATCCATGTTGGCTTATTCCTAAATTTGATAATAATTTCTCTTATTTGACAGAGGGAGAGAGATAGAGAGAGAGAGAGAGCGCACGCACAAGCAGGGGAAGTGGTAGGTAAAAGGAGAGGCAGAAGCAGGCTCCCCACCCACTGAGCAGAGAGCCCAATGTGGGGATGAAGCCCAGGATCCTGGGATTATGACTTGAGCTGAAGACAGATGCTTAACTGACTGAACCACCCCAGTGTCCCAATTTGACAATAATTTAAATCATAGTCCTTCATGTCCTTTGATACAAGAACACTGAGGGCTTGTTTTCATGAGCTAAAAATTATTTGGCCAAATGCTGCTTGAATCATGAACACAAACACATGAACACATTTGAAGTTTGCACATTTTAACTATTTCAATGCATAGCTACTTATTTAAAACTGCAAGCAAGTGCATATGAGTGCCAGAAACTCTTCCATTTGTTGTTTACATTCTAGATACAAAAAAACTTGGAGCATCAAATGTTCCTCTATGTCTAGTAATTCTGAGCATTATGTTCTATGTATAATATAATAACTATAATTTGACCAAGATTTTCCAGCTGAATAGTTCTCATAAATCTTTAATAGTATAAGTGACAGAAAATTGTGTTTTGAATGCTTTATTCAAAAAATGATTCTTCGAGACACCTGGATGGCTCAGCAGTTGAGTGGCTGCCTTTACTTTGGGGGGTGATCCTGGAGTTCCTGCATCTAGTTGAGTCCCAGAGTCCCACATCGGGTTCCCTGCAGGGAGGCTGCTTCTCCTTCTGCCTATGTCTCTGCCTCTATCTTTGTGTCTCTCAAGAATAAATAAATAAATAATCTTTAAAAAATCATTATTCTAAAACCTTTTTAATCTCATTTTTTGTTTGAGATAGAGTAAAAAATTAATCTTTGAAAAAATATGGTTCCATAACATATCTTGGTCTACAGTGCTCCTTTGTTTCCCGTGTGTACAGTGTTTTCAGTAAAATCATCAAATGAGTGAAAATATCAGTGAGAGTGACAAGACATGAGAGACACCTAACTGGGAAATGAACAAAGGGTAGTGGAAGGCGAGGTGGGCGGGGGGTTGGGGTGACTGGGTGATGGGCACTGAGGGGGGCACTTGGCAGGATGAGCACTGGGTGTTATGCTATATGTTGGCAAATTGAACTCCAATAAAAAAATTAAAAAAAAATAAAATCATCAAATGCATGTGTTATTCCCACGTAAAAAATTGAGGAGGGATAAACACACTCCTCAAATATTTTGGGAGTTAAAGAGTGTATACATATCTTATGTGTTTCATTTGACTGCAACAAAAACATTGTAACTAGTCTTCCAATATTGTTTCCCCAAATACTGCAAGATTCTTATTTTCTAGTCATGAAAAAATTGAGTGTATCAAGAAAAAAAAGGGAATGTTCCCTTTTGAAAACTTCTGATAATTCACAGCTAATTAGAAACTGCTAAACATGCACCAAGTTTGCGGTTTCATGGACCAGAATCAACAAGGCCCTGCTTACACCCTAAAATCCCATTATTCCACTTTGGATGGTCCATCCACTTAGATCCACACTATCAAGCTCATCGTCCTCATTCACCTGGTCTCCATACCTACGGTGTTGCTCTTCTCCAATTATTTCCAATTATTTAACTTTTCTAAAATCCAGGTCTGGTCATTTTATTATCATTTGTAAATACCTAGAGCACAAAGGGCGAGAAATGAGGGTACAAAGTGAACCTGGAAGGAGGTGCCATTGGAACATTTCCCTCCTGTTTGGCCAACCACCTGAACTTTGCTCATTGTGTTCCTTTTCTGTGTCATCATGTCCTTGAGCAAGAGCCCTGGTCCCACCCAGGTTCCTGTACTCGTATGAAGGTAGCATTTAGTCATTGTTCAACATTGAGATCTCGGGTCTCCTTTCAGCCTCTTTGTTCGGCTGAACTCACATGTCATAGGTAGAATTGGTGTGTCCTTATCAGCTGCACCCTTTCCACATGAGGCTCAAAACAATTTATATATTTTATTACAACTGTTTGCACAAAACAATACCTACAGATTAAGTTCCATAGGGGCAGTAGACATTCATTATTTATATATTAAATTAGGTTAGCTATTTGTTATTTTAAATTATAATATGGCATTAGGTACTTAATTTAACAAATAAAGGACTAGGTATTTGATGGATTTCCTCCCCTTGCTTGTATAATAAGTTACATACTTCATTTCTCAGCTCTGATATCCCTTCATGCTCAAAAGAAGCTACCATAAACTCTCCTTCTTGGGGTTAATATTTTTCTCACAGTACCTTAGACCACAGTGTACTAATGATTTCAGAGAGGTAAGAGCCACTGGATATCTTCAGATTTGGAACCTAAAGAACAAAATCACCCTAATTGAATACAGGCCAACAATTGTATTATTTCACTAGTGATCAGTCATATTAATATGTGCATGATTCCCAAGATTTGTCACTTACACTGCCACCATGGTGCAAGGACAAATTTTTTAAATAGACAAAAGTCTGATACTTTCTGTTTTATTCCTAAGTAATTTCAAATTTATAGAGAATTAGTATGAATAGTATGCTTAGTAAGAATAATAATAATAGCACAATAAAGAATTAATATATCTTTTGCATGGATTCATGTATTAAAATTATATACCATTTGGTTTGTCACCTCTCTCTCTTTCTCTCTCTCTCTCTCTCTCTCTCTGTCTCATGAGTTGCACATCTTATGATCTTTATTTCTAAATATCTTGTTACATATTTGTTAAGAATAAGAGTATTTTCCAGCTGAATCACAGTACAATTATAAACTTCTGAAAAATGTAACATGGATAGAATACAATTGTACCAATATTTTGAATGCAGAAGTGTAAAAATTAAGAGTTTCCCAGTACAAGGAAACATTCCTCCAAAAGGCATGAAAGATGATAACACAGCCATGGTGTGAGAATCTGAGGAAAAACATTGACATGGGATCTTAAAGTTGTAATTTGTAGAGTGAAGAAAAAAAAACAGTACAAATATTTCCTATTTTATAGGTTCCTTTAAGACAGATACCACATTCAACATTTTTTTAAGAGCCCTTGTGACATCCTTATTTCTAAGACTATAAATTAAAGGATTTAGAACAGGAGTGAGTATGGTGTAAAAGACAGATACAATCATGTCCTTCTCAGGGGTGTGATAGGAGGTGGGGAGCATGTAGGTGTAGACGGCAGCACCGTAGAAGAGGATGACCACCATCATGTGGGAAGAACAAGTGGCAAAAGCCTTCTTCCGTCCCTCTGCTGAGTTCATCCTGTGGATGGTGAAGAGGATGAAAGAATAGGAGCTTGAAATGACTGTCACAGGGATGAGAAGCATGAGGACACAGCACAGGTACATGAGTGTCTCATAGAGGGAAGTGTCTGAGCAGGAGAGCTTCATTACAGCAGGAACCTCACAGAAGAAATGGTGAATCTCCCGGGATCTGCAGAAGGGGAAGGTCATGGTGACGGGAGTCAGCATAAATCCATCCACAGATCCCAAAATCCAGGAGGAAGACACCAAGAGAAGACACACTCTATGGTTCATGAGGATAGGATAACGGAGTGGATGGCAGATGGCCACATAGCGGTCATAGGCCATGGCAGCTAGAAGAAAAAATTCTGAACCTCCTAGTGTCAAATAGAAAAACATCTGCATCCCACATTCAGGGGCTGAGATCTTATTCACACCCATGACCTGGTCCATGAGCACCTTGGGCACAGTGACAGAAATGTACATCATGTCCATGAGAGACAACTGGGTGATAAAAAAGTACATGGGGGTGTGGAGGTGAGCATCACAGTGTATCAGAAGGATCAGGATGGTGTTTCCAGAGAGGGCCATCAGGAAAACCACAAAAATGACCACACAGAGGAGAGTTGGGTGCTTGGATTGACTGAAGAGTCCCACTAGGTCAAAATCTGATCGTCCAGTATAGTTGGTCACCCACATGATGTTCTCCATTATATTTTACCTGGTTCACCAAGAAGAACTATGGAGTTAATAGATCACTCGTGGAATATGACTACCTGAAATAAATGTTTACTGAGCTTCTGTGCGTTTGCATGTCTTTACACATAGTAACCCAGTGTGCTAATAAGGGGAATTTCCTGTACATTGTAGGATTGTGAACTACCCATAATATAACAAATTTACTAGAAATGTAGAAACTCACACTGTTAATCAAAAGTATTAGTACCTTAAGGGTGCCTGAGTGGCTCAGTCAGTTAAGCCTCCTACTCTTGATCAGGTCATGATCACAGGGTCATGAAATCAAGACCCGGATTGGACCCTACATTTTGCAAGGGGTATGCTTGAGCTTCTCTTTCTCCCTATCCCTCTGCTGTCACCCTCCCCCCCCCCATTTTCTGTGTCTCTCTCTAAAATAAATAAATAAATATTTAAAAATATATCCATACCTTCATAATTCCACTAGTGGGTATGCATTTACCAAAAGAAAGTAAAAACAGTAATTCAAAAGCATAATGCACAACTATAATTATTTTATTTTTTTCAAATATCGCTATAATTTTTTAAAGTTTTAATTTAAACTCCAGCTTAAATAAAACATCTTGTGTAATAATTGTTCCAGGTGCACAATATAGTGATTCAACAACTCTGTATAACACCGGTCCTTATCACAACATGTGCACTCCTTGAGTCCCATCAACTGTCTAAACCATCCCCCTTTGATCTTCCTTTGGTAGCCATCAGTTTTTTCTCTATAGTTGTTTCTCTCTCATTTTGCTTCTTTGTTTTGCTTATTAAATTCCACATATAATTGAAACAATATGGCATTTGTCTTTCTCTGATTGACTTATTTTGTTTACCAGTATACTCTCTAGCTCCATCCATGCCATTGCAAATGGCAAGGTTTCATTCTTTTTAATGTCCAGGGAATATTCCAGTGAATATGCATTCCTATGCTTCAGGTAGTATTATTCACAATAGTCAAGATATGGAAAGAACCTAACTGTCCATCCATAGATGAATGGGGAAGGGGAGTGTGTGTGTGTGTGTGTGTGTATTGCACACAGACAGTGGAATATTATGAAGCCATAAAATCCATAATATTGTGCCCTTCATGACAACATGGATGAACCTATATGGTATTAAGCTAAGTGAAGTAAGTCAGACTAAGAAAGACAAATACCACAGACCCCACCTCCATATATGGAATGTAAAAACAAATGAATGAACACTGTCTTGATGATCACACCTTTGTAGTACAACCTGAAATCTGGCATTGTGATGCCCCCAGCTATGGTTTTCTTTTTTAAAATTCCCCTGGCTATTCGGAGTCTTTTCTGATTCCACACAAATCTTAAAATAATTTGTTCTAACTCTCTGAAGAAAGTCCATGGTATTTTTATTTATTTTTTATTGGTGTTCAATTTACTAACATACAGAATAACACCCAGTGCCCGTCACCCATTCACTCCCACCCCCCACCCTCCTCCCCTTCTACCACCCTAGTTCGTTTCCCAGAGTTAGCAGTCTTTACGTTCTGTCTCCCTTTCTCATATTTCCCACACATTTCTTCTCCCTTCCCTTATATTCCCTTTCACTATTATTTATATTCCCCAAATGAATGAGAACATATAATGTTTGTCCTTCTCCGACTGACTTACTTCACTCAGCATAATACCCTCCAGTTCCATCCACGTTGAAGCAAATGGTGGGTATTTGTCATTTCTAATAGCTGAGTAATATTCCATTGTATACATAAACCACATCTTCTTTATCCATTCATCTTTCGTTGGACACCAAGGCTCCGTCCACAGTTTGGCTATCGTGGCCATTGCTGCTATAAACATCGGGGTGCAGGTGTCCCGGCGTTTCATTGCATTTGTATCTTTGGGGTAAATCCCCAACAGTGCAATTGCTAGGTCGTAGGGCAGGTCTATTTTTAACTGTTTGAGGAACCTCCTCACAGTTTTCCAGAGTGGCTGCACCAGTTCACATTCCCACCAACAGTGTAAGAGGGTTCCCTTTTCTCCGCATCCTCTCCAACATTTGTGGTTTCCTGCCTTGTTAATTTTCCCCATTCTCACTGGTGTGAGGTGGTATCTCATTGTGGTTTTGATTTGTATTTCCCTGATGACAAGTGATGCAGAGCATTTTCTCATATGCATGTTGGCCATGTCTATGTCTTCCTCTGTGAGATTTCTCTTCATGTCTTTTGCCCATTTCATGATTGGATTGTTTGTTTCTTTGGTGTTGAGTTTAATAAGTTCTTTATAGATCTTGGAAACTAGCCCTTTATCTGATATGTCATTTGCAAATATCTTCTCCCATTCTGTAGGTTGTCTTTGAGTTTTGTTGACTGTATCCTTTGCTGTGCAAAAGCTTCTTATCTTGACGAAGTCCCAATAGTTCATTTTTGCTTTTGTTTCTTTTGCCTTCGTGGATGTATCTTGCAAGAAGTTACTATGGCCGAGTTCAAAAAGGGTGTTGCCTGTGTTCTTCTCTAGGATTTTGATGGAATCTTGTCTCACATTTAGATCTTTCATCCATTTTGAGTTTATCTTTGTGTATGGTGAAAGAGAGTGGTCTAGTTTCATTCTTCTGCATGTGGATGTCCAATTTTCCCAGCACCATTTATTGAAGAGACTGTCTTTCTTCCAATGGATAGTCTTTCCTCCTTTATCGAATATTAGTTGCCCATAAAGTTCAGGGTCCACTTCTGGATTCTCTATTCTGTTCCACTGATCTATGTGTCTGTTTTTGTGCCAGTACCACACTGTCTTGATGACCACAGCTTTGTAGTACAACCTGAAATCTGGCATTGTGATGCCCCCAGATATGGTTTTCTTTTTTAAAATTCCCCTGGCTATTCGGGGTCTTTTCTGATTCCACACAAATCTTAAAATAATTTGTTCTAACTCTCTGAAGAAAGTCCATGTATTTTGATAGGGATTGCATTAAACATGTATATTGCCCTGGGTAACATTGACATTTTCACACTATTAATTCTGCCAATCCATGAGCATGGAATATTTTTCCATCTCTTTGTGTCTTCCTCAATTTCTTTCAGAAGTGTTCTATAGTTTTGAGGGTATAGATCCTTTACATCTTTGGTTAGGTTTATTCCTAGGTATCTTATGCTTTTGGGTGCAACTGTAAATGGGATTGACTCCTTAATTTCTCTTTCTTCAGTCTCATTGTTCGTGTATAGAAATGCCACTGACTTCTGGGCATTGATTTTGTATCCTGCCACGCTACCGAATTGCTGTATGAGTTCTAGCAATCTTGGGGTGGAGACATTTGGGTTTTCTATGTAGAGTATCATGTCATCGGCGAAGAGGGAGAGTTTGACTTCTTCTTTGCCAATTTGAATGCCTTTAATGTCTTTTTGTTGTCTGATCGCTGAGGATAGGACTTCCAGTACTATGTTGAACAGCAGTGGTGAGAGTGGACGTCCCTGTCTTGTTCCTGATCTAGGGGAAAGGCTCCTAGTGCTTCCCCATTGAGAATGATATTTGCTGTGGGCTTTTCATAGATGGCTTTTAAGATGTCGAGGAATGTTCCCTCTATCCCTACACTCTGAAGAGTTTTGATCAGGAATGTATGCTGTATTTTGTCAAATACTTTCTCTGCATCCAATGAGAGGATCATATGGTTCTTGGTTTTTCTCTTGCTGATATGATGAATCACATTGATTGTTTTACGGGTGTTGAACCAGCCTTGTGTCCCAGGGGTAAATCCTACTTGGTCATGGTGAATAATTTTCTTAATGTACGATTGGATCCTATTGGCCAGTATCTTGTTGAGAATTTTTGCATCCATGTTCATCAGGGATATTGGTCTGTAATTCTCCTTTTTGGTGGGGTCTTTGTCTGGCTTTGGAATTAAGGTGATGCTGGCTTCATAGAATGAATTTGGGAGTACTCCATCTCTTTCTATCTTTCCAAACAGCTTTAGGAGAATAGGTATGGTTTCTTCTTTAAACGTTTGATAAAATTCCCCTGGGAAGCCATCTGGCCCTGGACTCTTGTGTCTTGGGAGGTTTTTGATGACTGCTTCAATTTCCTCCCTGGTTATTGGCCTGTTCAGGTTTTCTATTTCATCCTGTTCAGGTTTTCTATTTCTTCCTGTTCCAGTTTTGGTAGTTTGTGGCTTTCCAGGAATGCGTTCATTTCTTCTGGATTGCCTAATTTATTGGCGTATAGCTGTTCATAATATGTTTTTAAAATCGTTTGTATTTCCTTGGTGTTGGTAGTGATCTCTCCTTTCTCATTCATGATTTTATTAATTTTAGTCTTCTCTCTCTTCTTTTTAATAAGGCTGGCTAATGGTTTATCTATCTTATTAATTCTTTCAAAGAACCAACTCCTGGTTCTGTTGATCTGTTCCACAGTTCTTCTGGTCTCGATTTCGTTGAGTTCCGCTCGAATCTTTATTAACTCCCTTCTTCTTTTGGGTGTAGGATCTATTTGCTGTTTTTTCTCTAGCTCCTTTATGTGTAAGGTTAGCTTTTGTATTTGAGTTCTTTCCAGTTTTTGAATGGATGCTTGTATTGCGATGTATTTCCCCCTTAGGACTGCTTTTGCTGCATCCCAAAGATTTTGAACGGTTGTATCTTCATTCTCATTAGTTTCCATGAATCTTTTTAATTCTTCCTTAATTTCCTGGTTGACCCTTTTATCTTTTAGCAGGATGGTCCTTAACCTCCATGTGTTTGAGGTCCTTCCAAACTTCTTGTTGTGATTTAGTTCTAATTTCAAGGCATTATGGTCTGAGAATATGCAGGGGACAATCCCAATCTTTTGGTATCGGTTCAGACCCGATTTGTGACCCAATATGTGGTCTATTCTGGAGAAAGTTCCATGTGCGCTTGAGAAGAATGTGTATTCAGTTGAGTTTGGATGTAAAGTTCTGTAGATATCTGTGAAATCCATCTGGTCCAGTGTATCATTTAAAGCTCTCGTTTCTTTGGAGATGTTGTGCTTAGAAGACCTATCGAGTATAGAAAGAGCTAGATTGAAGTCACCAAGTTTAAGTGTATTATTATCTAAGTATTTCTTCACTTTGGTTAATAATTGATTTATATATTTGGCAGCTCCCACATTCGGAGCATATATATTGAGGATTGTTAAGTCCTCTTGTTGAATAGATCCTTTAAGTATGATATAGTGTCCCTCTTCATCTCTCACTACAGTCTTTGGGGTAAATTTTAGTTTATCTGATATAAGGATGGCTACCCCTGCTTTCTTTTGAGGACCATAGGAATGGTACATGTTTCTCCAACCTTTTATTTTCAGGCTGTAGGTGTCCTTCTGTCTAAAATGAGTCTCTTGTAGACAGCAAATAGATGGGTCCTGCTTTTTTATCCAGTCTGAAACCCTGCGCCTTTTGATGGGGTCATTAAGCCCGTTCACATTCAGAGTTACTATTGAGAGATATGAGTTTAGTGTCATCATGATATCTATTCAGTCTTTGTTTTTGTGGACTGTTCCACTGAACTTCTTCTTAAAGGGGAATTTTAAGAGGCCCCCTTAAAATTTCTTGCAGAGCTGGTTTGGAGGTCACATATTCTTTCAGCTCCTGCCTGTCTTGGAAGCTCTTTATCTCTCCTTCCATTTTGAATGAGAGCCTTGCTGGATAAAGTATTCTCGGTTGCATGTTCTTCTCCTTTAGGACCCTGAATATATCCTGCCAGCCCTTTCTGGCCTGCCAGGTCTCTGTGGAGAGGTCTGCTGTTACCCTAATACTCCTCCCCATAAAAGTCAGGGATTTCTTGTCTCTTGCTGCTTTAAGGATCTTCTCCTTATCTTTGGAATTTGCAAGTTTCACAATTAAATGTCCAGGTGTTGAACGGTTTTTATTGATTTTAGGGGGGGATCTCTCTATTTCCTGGATCTGAATGCCTGTTTCCCTTCCCAGATTAGGAAAGTTTTCAGCTAGAATTTGTTCAAATACATATTCTGGCCCTCGGTCCCTTTCGGCGCCCTCGGGAACCCCAATTAAACGTAGGTTTTTCTTCCTCAGGCTGTCGTTTATTTCCCTTAATCTATCTTCATGATCTTTTAATTGTTTGTCTCTTTTTTCCTCAGTTTCCCTCTTTGATATCAACTTGTCTTCTATGTCACTCACTCGTTCTTCCACCTCGTTAACCCTCGTCGTTAGGACTTCTAGTTTGGATTGCATCTCATTCAATTGATTTTTCATTTTGGCCTGATTGGATCTATATTCTGCAGTCATGAAGTCTCTTGAGTCCTTTATACTTTTTTCTAGAGCCACCAGTAGCTGTGTAATAGTGCTTCTGAATTGGCTTTCTGACATTGAATTGTAATCCAGATTTTGTAACTCTGTGGGAGAGAGGACTGTTTCTGATTCTTTCTTTTGAGGTGAGGTTTTCCTTCTAGTCATTTTGCTCAGTGCAGAGTGGCCAAAAGCAAGTTGTATTGGGAAAAAGAGAAAAAGAGAGGAGAGAAAGAAGGAAAGAAAAGAGAAAGAGAAAAAAAAAGGAAGAAAAAAACGAAAAAAAAAGGAAGAAAAAGAGAAAGAAAAAGAAAGGAGAAAAAAAGGGGGTGGGGGAAGGAAACAAATCAAAAAGCAAAACAAAACAAAAAAAAAGAAAAAAAAAGAACCACCGGGGAGTATCTTCTGATTCTGTGTACTTTAAGTCCCTTGGCTTCTCCTGGAAGTTGTCAGTCTAGCTGGTGTTCTGGGGGAGGGGCCTGTTGTGCTGATTTTCAGGTGTGAGCACCTGGGGGAGCTGCTCTGCCCCTGCCTGGTGCAGGGCTCAGTGGGGGTTGTTTACCCCGTGAGGCCGCAGGAGGAACAGCCCCAGTGGCGGGGCCAGCTCTGGAGCCCTGGAGTCAGCTCCCTCAGTAACTAAGGAGCTCTCTGTCTGCAGGGCCTGGAGGCTCCGGGCGGGGCCGCTGATCTGCTCACCTCGGGGCAGGAGCGTCCTTGCTGTCCTGGGCCCTCCCGGCCTCTGCCTGTCCCGGGGGGAGGCCGGATCCTGGGCTGTGTCCCGGCGCCCTGTGCTCCGGGGCCTGCGCTGTTGGATTCGCGCTCCCGCCCCGCAGCCCCCTCCGCGGAGCCGCCCCCGAGCCCCCCGAGCTGCTCCCGCCCCGCAGCCCCCTCCGCGGAGCCGCCGCCCGAGCCCCTCCAGCTGCTCCGGGTCCCGCCGTGCGCGCTGCAGCCCTTAGGGAGCTCGGCGCATGCTGCCCGGGGCGCAGGTGTCTGTTAGTGTCCCCAGGAGCCCGAGGGCATCCCCGCCCTCCTGGGTCCTGCTCCACCTCCCTGCGAGCCCCTTTCCGCCCGGGAAGGTCGGTGCAGCTCCTGCTCCTCCGGAACGGGGCTCTCCTGTCCTGGGGACACTCGCCCCGGCCTCAGCCCGGCTCCTCGCGGGGCCCCTCCCCGTTGGAGGCCTTTGTTCCTTTATTTCTTTTTCCCCGTCTTCCTACCTTGATAGATGCGCGAACTCTTCTTACTGTTGCATTCCAGCTGGTCTCTCTTTAAATCTCAGGCCGAATTCATAGATTTTCAGGATAATTTGAAGGTTTTCTAGGTAGTTTGGTGGAGACAGGTGATTTGGAGACCCTACTCTTCCGCAATCTTGCTCCTCCCTCAGTCCATGGTATTTTGATAGGGATTGCATTAAACGTGTAAAGCCCTGGGTAACATTGACATTTTCACAATATTAATTCTTCCAATCCATGAGCATGGAATATTTTCCCATCTCTTTGCATCTTCCTCCATTTCTTTCAGAAGTGTTCTATAGTTTTGAGGGTATAGATACTTTAAATCTTTGGTTAGGTTTATTCCTAGGAATCTTATGCTTTTGGGTACAATGGTAAATGGGATTGACTCCTTAATTTCTCTTTCTTCAGTCTCATTGTTAGTGTCTAGACATGCCACTGACTTCTGGGCATTGATTTTGTATCCTGCCATGCTGCCAAATTGCTGTATGAGCTCTAGCAATCTTGAGGTGGAGGCTTTTGGGTTTTCTATGTAGAGTATCATGTCATCGGCGAAGAGGGAGAGTTTGACTTCTTCTTTGCCAATTTGAATGCCTTTAATGTCTTTTTGTTGTCTGATCGCTGAGGATAGGACTTCCAGTACTATGTTGAATAGCAGTGGTGAGAGTGGACGTCCCTGTCTTGTTCCTGATCTTAGGGGAAAGGCTCCCAGTGGTACTGGCACAAAAACAGACACATAGATCAATGAAACAGAATAGAGAATCCAGAAGTGGACCCTCAACTTTATGGTCAACTAATATTTGATAAAGAAGGAAAGACTATCCACTGGAAGAAAGACAGTCTCTTCAATAAATGTTGCTGGGAAAATTGGACATCCACATGCAGAAGAATGAATCTAGACCACTCTCTTGCACCATACACAAAGATAAACTCAGAATGGATGAAAGATCTAAATGTGAGACAAGATTCCATCAGAATCTAGAGGAGAACATAGGCAACACCTTTTTGAACTCGGCCACAGTAACTTCTTGCAAGATACATCCACCAAGGCAAAAGAAACAAAAGCAAAAATGAACTATTGGGACTTCATCAAGATAAGAAGCTTTTGCACAGCAAAGGATACAGTCAACAAAACTCAAAGACAACCTACAGAATGGGAGAAGATATTTGCAAATGATGTATCAGATAAAAGGCTAGTTTCCAAGATCTATAAAGAACTTCTTAAACTCAACAGCAAAGAAACAAAGAATCCAATCTTGAAATGGGCATAAGACATGAACAGAAATCTCACAGAGGAAGACATAGACATGGCCAACAAGCACATGAGAAAATGCTCTGCATCACTTGCCATCAGGGAAATACAAATCAAAACCACAATGAGATACCACCTCACACCAGTGAGAATGGGGAAAATTAACAAGGCAGGAAACCACAAATGTTGGAGAGATGTGGAGAAAAGGGAACCCTCTTACACTGTTGGTGGGAATGTGAACTGGTGCAGCCACTCTGGAAAACTGTGTGGAGGTTCCTCAAAGAGTTAAAAATAGACCTGCCCTACGACCCAGCATTTGCACTGTTGGGGATTTACCCCAAAGATACAGATGCAATGAAGCGCCGGGACACCTGCACCCGATGTTTCTAGCAGCAATGTCCACAATAGCCAAACTGTGCAAGGAGCCTCGGTGTCCATCGAAAGATGAATGTATCAAGAAGATGTGGTCTATGTATACAATGGAATATTCCTCAGCCATTAGAAATGACAAATACCCACCATTTGCTTCAATGTGGATGGAACTGGAGGGTATTATGCTGAGTGAAATAAGTCAAGTGGAGAAGGACAAACATTATATGGTCTCATTCATTTGGGGAATATAAATAATAGTGAAAGGGAATATAAGGGAAGGGAGAAGAAATGGGTTGGAAATATCAGAAAGGGAGATAGAACATGAAGACTCCTAACTCTGGGAAACAAACCAGGGGTGGTGGAAGTGGAGGAGGGCGGGGGATGGGGGTAAATGGGTGACGAGCACTGAGGGGGGCACTTGATGGGATGAGCACTGGGTGTTATTCTGTATGTTGGCAAATCGAACACCAATAAAAAATAAATTTATTATTAAAAAAAGAAATGAATGAACAAACAGAGAGCAGAATTGGTTCCATAAATACAGAGAAGTAAGTGCTTGTTGTGAGAGAAGAAAGTGGTGGAGCAATGACTAAATGGGTGAAGAAGAATGGGAGATACTGTCTTGCATTTATGGAATAAGTAAGTCACAGGAATAAAAGCCACAGCATAAAGAATATAGTCCATGACACTGTATTTTTGAATTTTGATTTTTTCCTTCTTTCATTTTTATTTGCTTTATATCATTTTTAGAAAAATGTTAATATGGTTGACATTTTTCCACAAGAAGTATATACACTGTTATGTTCATCACAACTATAGCTACCATCTGTCTTATTATTTTGCTATTACAATATCATTGACTATAATACTTATGCTCTCCTTTTTATTCCTGTGACTTATTATTCCATACTTGGGGGCCGGTATCCCCTCCCCTTCACCAATTTTGCCCCACTCTCTGTCACACTGATAGTGTGGTTTCATGACAGATGGTAGCTACACTCATATAAGCATATAATAACTTTCAACCTTGTGAATCACTATGCTGTAAACTGAAAACTAATGAAACACTGTGTGTCAAGCATATTCAAATGAAAGCATTTTGAAAGAATATTGATAACTTATAATAAGATTTCCACAGACCAAGGTTTTGAGATTTCCTAATGATAGTGTGATTTATCGGTGAGTATGGAAATTTGCAGAATCACTACTCTTTGAAAACACAAAAAGTAAATCATTTAAGAGAGAGAGAGAGAGAGAGAGAGAACAGTGTGCCTGGGTAGCTCAGTGGTTGAGCTTCTGCCTTTGGCTCAGGTTGTGATACTGGGGTCCTGGGAACGTGTCCTGTATCGTGTCCTTCTCCCTCTGCTTATGTCTCTGCTGTTTTCTCTATGTCTCTCATGAATAAATAAATAAAATCATAAAAAAATAAATAAATAAAACCCCTAATTTCTAGAGAGTTCTGTTATGGAAGTCAAAATGGAATCAACCTCTCTGGTTTAAAAATCCAACTGAAATTTAAAAACTTTTAGAGATATATTCTATATAAGAAGGTTTATAAAATAACTGAAACAGAATTTGGGGAATTTTCATACCCAAAGTTCCAATGTCCTCTGTCTGAACAATCAGGCAGATTGTGATGCCCTGTAGTTGTGTGGAGTAGGCCATGCAGCCACAGGAACAGATGGGGTCTTCACCAATGGCCAGGCCCTTAGATATCTTAGGGACATTAATTTAAGAGTCCATAGTTTGAGTCTGGGCCATGACTGTGGGTCCAGATTATCCTCTACCCACCATTCTTTTGTCCACTTTACATAAAAAGAGGATAATAAGGTTAAATCTCAAGTATGTTCAAGATTAAATTATATAAAATAATAAAAGTGCTTAGAAATGATCAAATACAGATGAGTAAGTACATAAATTGTTAAAGAGGTAAGACCTACGATAATTAGTGTGCAGATTCTCTGTAAGAGACGACTGTTACCATTTTCGTTTTGTGATATAAGATGAATTACTCCTGTTTGCCAGTTTTAATATGTATTCATACACGTAAGAATTTGGTTTCGACGGACACCTGGGTAGGTCAGCGGTTGAGCCTCTCTGCCTTTGGCTCAGGGAGTGCTCCCAGATCTGGGGATCGAGTTCCACATCGGGCTCCCTATGAGGAGCCTGCTTCTCCCTCTGCCTGTTTCTGCCGCTCTCTGTGTCTCTTATGAATAAATAAAATGTTTAAAAAAAGAATTTGGATTTGATAATTTTTACAACTTCACTTACTTAAAGCTCCTACTCTTTATTCTAAATTTAAGGAGGAAGATCTAGCACTTAGAAGATCATTGTCATTTACAAAGGAAGTCTTTAGTTGTCTTCACAAGCATCATCAACTTTATTGTCTGTAGCAACCAATCTTTCATGGAAACTGAGATGCAGAGAGAAAAACTGAGCAACACTGAGTTGTTTCTGACTCCAATTCCATCCCCCTCCTTTATCTGGCTAATCAAAGCCAACATCTGTGTTAAATGCTAAAGACCAGTAAAATAAAATTGAAATTGGTTACACTGAAGGAGGTCACAGTCTGTCTGCTCAGGCAAAAATATTGTGTGTATGTGTGTGTGTGATTTAAAGTAGAATTTTAAAACAGCTCAAAATAAAGAAGAAAGAACAATAGAAGTAAAACATATCTGTTCTTTCTGAAAAGAATCAGTAATAACTTCTATTACATTTTCTCTTATGAAAATGTAAACCTTTAATAGCTTTGAAATTTTTTGGTTTCTGACATGTTAAGTGTTAAATTTTAAAATTCCTTACCAACATGAAAAGAAATATTGGCTCTTCTCTCTAGGAAGAGTTTAGAAATGATTGTGATATAGGGATATTTCAGGAATATCTCCAACTTTCAAGACATTCGATGCTCTTGTAATGATTCCAGAGACTAATCACATATTCAGTGCATTAGGAGCCCCTAGTTCTGTGGTGCTAAAGCAGTAGACAACACTGGAGATTAATTTGATGCCTTATATAAATATCCAACAAATCTGGTACACATTGCATTAAAAATTATCACTTGTCAAATTTCACACCTACTGGTAGATGAAACCCCCAGCCCCTGTGCAAAGTTAAAACAGCCCCAAAGAAAAACATACATGCTTTCTGAGTCAATATTTTGGCCAAAATGAAACAAATCATTATTGAAATTTTGGAAATGAGAATGACTGTGATCAAGCTGCACTGAACAGCCCACTGGCACACCAGACAGAGAATGCTGTCTGCACCTTATAAGGTAATTGACCTCACTGCTCATTCTTATTTTTCTGTATCCAATTTCTTGAGTTTAATATACATAGAATACTGCACTACTTACTTTGGGGACTTAGTAATGGTAGAATAACATGAAATCTTTATTTGAAGCTGACAGCATGCCAGGAACTGTTCTATTGCTTTACCATATTTTATCTTCCTCAAGAGTTATCTTACACATCTTATTTTCTCCTTTACAAATTAAATAATTCACATTCCCAGGTCATTTGCTTAGCATCACCTAAATTACCTGGAGGGAGGACTTGGGTCTCAATTCAGATGTTGGGGCCCAGAGCTCGTAATGCTGCCTTAGCTCTCTAGAACACTATCATCCCTCCACTGTATACAATTTGGGTATAGCTCCTCACTGCCAGTTTCATGTAAGAAACATAAAGATAATTGAGACATTTGTTTAAGTTTTCTAACTATCAGAAATCACTCCCACCCAAAATAAAATCAGTCTCATTTCTTTTGTAAAATTACAGACACAAGAAAACAAATACATCATCCAATAATATAGGAGGAACGTGTATTCTTTTGTAAACACATAATGGGAATAAAAACCCATTTCCTAATATATTACAGAAAGTTATTGTTACATGAAAGATTCAATCCAAAAAAAGGTGATTAAGAATACACTTATCTTGATGAGCACAGAGAAATGTATAGAATTGTCAAATATATTATACAACTGGAACTAATATAACGTTGTGTGTTAATTATTCTTGAATTTAAAAAATCATCTTTGCTTTTCTTCATAAAAATAGATGACAGCGAAAAATTGAGGAAATATGGTCAAGAATTTATAGCATTGGGATCCCCGGGTGGCTCAGCGGTTTCACGCCTGCCTTCAGCCCCCGGCATGATCCTGGAATCCCAGGATTGAGTTCAGCATCGGGCTCCCTGCATAGGGCCTTGCTTCTCCCTCTGCCTGTGTCTCTGCCTCTCCCTCTCTCCCCCGACCCCTCTCTCTCTCTCTCTCTGTGTGTGTGTGTGTGTGCCTCTCATGAATAAATAAATAAAACCTTTAAAAAAAGAACTTACAGCACATATCAAAAGGAGAACAGGTCAGAAACAGTAATTACCCTTTTGCTCCTGTAGCTCTTTGTATATGATTGAACTCAGCATCAGATGACGCTGCAGCCCTTATCCATCTGGGTAATGGAATGTGGCTGTGGTTGACCTTTTAAAGATAGACAGGAGAGTGACATCATCCTGGTTTCACTACGCCCATTATGGGAGTTCATGAGGTTTACTTTTGATCAATTCCTTCTGGGACTTTGAAGAAGAGTGCAATTAAGAGACCCAACAACAACAACAACGTAAAGGTAATAGGTATCTCTGTTGCACTGTTCGAGTTTTCTCCTCATGTCTTTGAAAAATGTTTTCTTATTATTAGCTGGAAGTCTTTTATTTTATTAACTGGAAGTCTTAACCAATATTAAAAGTAATCTCAAATTTCACCATCATCAATAAAATCTTGTCTGTGAAATAGATGCCAGGTTAAATATGGCCTTAGCCTTTCCCATATCATAAAATATGTTTCTTATGTTGTGTATATCTATTCCACTTAATTTCAAAAGTATTGTATGAGGAATTGATACAGTTCTCTTGTCATTCACTGATGCAGCCTCTGAAGCCCAAGGACTAAATGATTGTCAACCTCTTTGGTTAAGTTTATTTTTAGGCATTTTGTTATTTTTGGAGCTATTGTAAATGGGATAGTTTTCTCAATTTGTCTGTTACTTCAGTACTAGCTCATAGAAATGCAACAGGTTTCTGCATGTTGATTTTGTATCCTAAGACCTTACTGAGTTTGTCAGTTCTAGTAGTTTTTATGGTGGAATCTTTAGAGTTTTCCACAAATAGTCTCATGTCATCTGCAAATAGTGAAATTTCCCTTCTTCCTTTTATTTATAGGCCTTTTATTTCTTTTTGTTGTCAGATTGCTATGGCTTAGACTTCCAGTACTATGCTGAATAAAGTGGTGAGAGTGGACTTCTTTACTTTCCTGACCGTAAGGGAAAAGTTCTCAGTTCTTCACTATTAAGTAGTATATAAGCTGTGGGCTTTTCATATATGGCTTTTATTATGTTGAGGCATGTTCCCTCTAAATTACTTTATTGGGGGTTGTTATCCTGAATAGATATTATAGTTTGTAAAATGCCTTTTCCACATCAATGGAAATGATCATAATAGTTTTTAATCTTTCTCTTGTTGGTTAATGTGACACACTTATTGATTTGCAAATACTGACCACCTTTATCTAGAAACTTTTGGCATCTATGATCTTCAGAGATATTGGCCACTATTTCTCTTTATTTTTGTCATGTTTTACCTAGGTTGGTATCTGAGTAATGCTGGACTCAGAACAAATTGAAACTCTCCTTATTCTCTCTCTCTCTCTCTCTCTCTCTTTCTTTCTCTCTTTCTTTTTCTTTTTTTTTTTTGGAATAGTGTGAGAGCAATAGGTATTAACTCTTCCTTATATGTTTGGTAGGATTCAACTTAAGATTGATTGATTGATTTTGAGAGAGAGAGAGACTACGAGCTGGGGAAGGAGTAAAGGGAGAGGGAGAGACAGAATCTCAAGCAGACTCCTCATTGAGTGTGGAACCCATTATGGGGCTCAATCTCATGACCCTGAGATCTTGACCAGAGCCTACAGCAAGAGTCAGACACTTTACTGACTCAGCCTCCCAGGTGCCTGGTAAACTTCACCTTTAAAGTCATCTGGCTCTGGATTTCTGTTAGCTGGGAAGAGCTTCATCACTGATTCTATTTCATTGATGGTATTTCAGTGCTGTTCAAATATTCTATTTCCTCCTTATTTAATTTTGGGAGGATGTATGTTCCTAGGAATTTATCCATTTCTGTTACATTTCCTAATTTGTTGGTATATAATTTTTCATACTATCCTTTTATAATCCTTTGTATTGGTGTGGTGTTGGTTATAATTTCTCCTCTTTCATGTCTGATTTATTTGTGTTGTGTCTCTCTTTCTTTCTTTTTGCTTCTAATGAGTCTGGCTAAGAGTTTATCAATTTTGTAGGTCTTTCAAAGAATGAACTCCTAATTTAATTTATTTGTCTATTGTTTGTTTCTAATATGTTCATTTCAGCTCTCATCTTTATTATGCCCCTCTACTGGTTTTGGGCTTTGTTTGCTTTTCTTTTTCTAGGCTCCTTTTTTGTAAGGCTAAGTTGTTTATTTTAAGATTTTTCTTCTTGGTTTTTGAGATAGGCCTTATTTCACTAACTTCCCAGTTAGAGGGGCACATAGGTAGCTCAGTTAAGCATCTGCCTTTGGCTCAGGTCATGATCTCATGGTCCTGGGATCAAGTCTCATGTCAGGCTCTCTGCTCAGAGGGGAGTCTTCTTCTTCCTCTCTCTCTCTGCTCCTCCCCCCTGTTTTGCTCGCTCTCTCTTGCTCTCTCTCTCCTAAATCTATAAAATATTTAAAAAAACAACTTGGAAAAGAGAAGAGTTTTGCTACATCCCAAAGGCAATGGGCTGTTGTGTTTTTCTTTTCATTTATATTCAAGTATTTTTTTATTTTGAATTTGATACCATTATTTAGTAGCAGATTATTTAACCTCCATATTTTTGTGGTGATTTCGATATATTTTATAAATTTATTTTCTATTGGTGTTATATTTGACAACATATAGAATAACACCCAGGGCTCATCCCATCAAGGGCCTCCCTCAAGCCCGTCACCCAGTGACCCCCACCCCGGACCACCTCCCCTTCCACCACCCCTAGTTCGTTTTTGAGTTAAGAGCCTTTCATGTTCTGTCACCCATTCTCATATTTCGACTCATTTTTTCTCCTTTCCCCTTATTTCCCTTTCACTATATTTATATACCCCAAATGAATGAGACCATATAATGTTTGTCCTTCTCCGATTGACTTATTTCACTCAGCATAATAACCTCCAGTTCCATCGACGTCGAAGAAAATGGTGGGTATTTGTCGTTTCTAATGGCTGAGGAATATTCCATTGTATACATAGACCACATCTTCTTTATCCACTCATCTTTCAATGGACACTGATGCTCCTTCAACAGTTTGGCTACTGTGGACATTGCTGGTATAAATATCAGGTGCAGGTGTCCCGGCGTTTCATTGCATCTGCATCTTTGGGGTAAATCCTCAGCAGTGCAATTGCTGGGTCCTAGGGCAGGTCTATTTTTCATTCTTTGAGAAACCTCCACACACTTTTCCAGAGTGGCTGCACCATTTCACATTCCCACCAACAGTGCAAGAGAGTTCCCCTTTCTCCATATCCTCTCCAACATTTGTGGTTTCCTGACTTGTTAAATTTCCCCCTTCTCAGTGGTGTGAGGTGGTATCTCATTGTGATTTTGATTAGTATTTCCCTGATGGCAAGTGATGCAGAGCATTTCCTCATGTGCTTGTTGGCCATGTCTATGTCTTCCTCTGTGAAATTTCTCTTCATGTCCTTTGCCCATTTCATGATTGGATTGCTTGTTTCTTTGCTGTTGAGTTTAAGAAGTTCTTTATAGATCTTGGAAACTAGCCCTTTATCTGATATGTCATTTGCATATATCTTCTCCCATTCTGTAGGTTGTCTTTGAGTTATATTGATGGTATCTTTTGCACAGCAAAAGCTTCTTATCTTGATGAAGTCCCAATAGTTCATTTTAGCTTTTCTTTCTTTTGCCTTCGTGGATGTATCTTGCAAGAAGTTACTGTGGCCGAGTTCAAAAAGGGTGTTTCCTCTGTTCTCCTCTAGGATTTTGATGGAATCTGTCTCACATTTAGATCTTTCATCCATTTTGAGTTTATCTTTGTGTATGATGCAAGAGAGTGGTCTAGATTCATTCTTCTGCATGTGGATGTCCAATTTCTCAGCACCATTTAGTGAAGAGACTGTCTTTTTTTCAGTGGATAGTCTTTCCACCTTTGTCGAATATTATTCACCATAAAGTTGAGGGTCCACTTATGGATTGTCTATGTATTACATTGATCTATGTGTCTGTTTTTGTGCCAGTACCACACTGTCTTGATGACCACAGCTTTGTAGTACAACCTAAAATCTGGCATTGTGATGCCCCCAGATATGGTTTTCTTTTTTAAAATTCCCCTGGCTATTCGGGGTCTTTTCTGATTCCACACAAATCTTAAAATAATTTGTTCTAACTCTCTGAAGAAAGTCCATGGTATTTTGATAGGGATTGCATTAAAAGTGTATATTGCCCTGGGTAACATTGACATTTTCACACTATTAATTCTGCCAATCCATGAGCATGGAATATTTTTCCATCTCTTTGTGTCTTCCTCAATTTCTTTCAGAAGTGTTCTATAGTTTTTAGGGTATAGATCCTTTACCTCTTTGGTTGGGTTTATTCCTAGGTATCTTATGCTTTTGGGTCCAATTGTAAATGGGATGGACTCCTTAATTTCTCTTTCTTCAGGCTCATTGTTCGTGTATAGAAATGCCACTGACTTCTGGGCATTGATTTTGTTTCCTGCCACGCTGCCAAATTGCTGTATGAGTTCTAGCAATCTTGGAGTGGAGGCTTTTGGGTTTTCTATGTAGAGTATCATGTCATCGGCGAAGAGGGAGAGTTTGACTTCTTCTTTGCCAATTTGAATGAGTTTTATTTCTTTTTGTTTACTTATTGCTGAGGCTAGGACTTCTAGTACTATGTTGAATAGCAGTGGTGAGAGTGGACATCCCTGTCTTGTTCCTCCTCTTGGGGAAAGGCTCCCAGTGCTACCCCATTGAGAATGATATTTGCTGTGGGGTTTTCGTAGATGGCTTTTAAGATGTTGAGGAATATTCCCTCTATCCCTACACTCTGAAGGGTTTTGATAAGGAATGGATGCTGTATTTTGTCAAATGCTTTCTCTGATTCTATTGAGAGGATCCTAGGGTTCTTGTTTTTTCTCTTGCTGCTATGATGAATCACATTGATTGTTTTACAAGTGTTGAACCAACCTTGCATCCCAGGAATAAATCCCAGTTGGTCATGGTGAATAATCTTCTTAATGTATCGTTGGATCCTATTGGCTAGTATCTTGTTGAGAATTTTTGCAACCATGTTCATCAGGAATATTGGCCTATAATTCTCCTTTTTGGTGGAGTCTTTGGTTTTGGAATTAAGGTGATGATGGCCTCATGGAATGAGTTTGGAAGTACTCCATCTCTTTTTATCTTTCCAAATAGCTTTAGTAGAATAGGTATGGTTTCCTCTTTAAACGTTTGATAGAATTCCCCAGGGAAGCCATCTGTCCCTGGACTTTTGTGTCTTGGGAGGTTTTTGATGACTGTTTCAATTTCCTCCCTGGTTATTGGCCTGTTCAGGTTTTCTATTTCTTCCTCTTCAAGTTTTGGTAGTTTGTGGCTTTCCAGAAATGTGTCCATTTCTTCTAGATTGCCTAATTTATTGGCATATAGCTGCTCATAATATGTTTTTAATTTTTTAATCATTTTTTAATAATAAATTTATTTTTTATTGGTGTTCAATTTGCCAACATACAGAATAACACCCAGTGTTCATCCCATCAAGTGCCCCCCTCAGTGCCCGTCACCCATTCACCCGCACCCCCCCACCATCCTCCCCTTCCACCACCCCTAGTTTGTTTCCTAGAGTTAGGAGTCTTCATGTTCTGTCTCCCTTTCTGATATTTATAACCCATTTCTTCTCCCTTCCCTTCTATTCCCTTTCACTATTATTTATATTCCCCAAATGAATGAGACCATATAATATTTGTCCTTCTCCACTTGATTTACTTCACTCAGTATAATACCCTCCAGTTCGGTCCACATTGAAGCAAATGGTGGGTATTTGTCATTTCTAATGGCTGAGTAATATTCCATTGTATACATAAACCACTTCTTCTTTATCCATTTATCTTTTGATGGACACCGAGGCTCCTTCCACAGTTTGGCTATTGTGGATATTGCTGCTATAAACATCGGGGTGCAGGTGTCCCAGCGTTTCTTTACATCTGTATCTTTGGGGTAAATCCCGAACAGTGCAATTGCTGGGTCGTAGGGCAGGTCTATTTTTAACTCTTTGAGGAACCTCTACACAGTTTTCCAGAGTGGCTGCAGCATTTCACATTCCCACCAACACTGCAAGAGAGTTCCCCATTCTCCATATCCTCTCCAACATTTGTGGTTTCCTGCCTTGTTAGTTTTCCCCATTCTCACTGGTGTGAGGTGGTATCTCATTGTGGTTTTGATTAGTATTTCCCTGATGGCAAGTGATGCAGAGCATTTTCTCATGTGCTTGTTGGCCATGTCTATGTCTTCCTCTGTGAGATTTCTGTTCATGTCTTTTGCCCATTTCATGATTGGATTGTTTGTTTCTTTGCTGTTGAGTTTAATAAGTTCTTTATAGATCTTGGAAACTAGCCCTTTATGTGATACGTCATTTGCAAATATCTTCTCCCATTCTGTAGGTTGTCTTTGAGTTTTGTTGACTGTATCCTTTGCTGTGCAGAAGCTTCTTGTCTTGATGAAGTCCCAATACTTCATTTTTGCTTTTGTTTCTTTTGCCTTCGTGGATGTAACTCGTAAGAAGTTACTGTGGCCGAGTTCAAAAAGGGTGTTGCCTGTGTTATCTAGGATTCTGATGGACTCTTGTCTCACATTTATATTTTCATCCATTTTGAGTTTATCTTTGTGTAGGGTGCAAGAGAGTGGTCTAGTTTCATTCTTCTGAATGTGGATGTCCAATTTTCCCAGCACCATTTATTGAAGAGACTGTCTTTCTTCCAGTAGATAGTCTTTCCTACTTTATCCAATATTAGTTGACCATAAAGTTGAGGGTCCACTTCTGGATTGTCTATTGTATTCCATTGATCTACGTGTCTGTTTTTGTGCCAGTACTACACTGTTTTGATGACCACAGCTTTGTAGTACAACCTGAAATGAGATACCACCTCACACCAGTGAGAATGGGGGAAATTAACAAGGCAGGAAACCACAAATAATGGAGAGGATGCAGAGAAAAGGGAACCCTCTTACACTGTTGGAGGGAATGTGAACTGTACAGCCACTGTGGAAAACAGTGTGGAAGTTCCTCAAAGAGTTAAAAATAGACCTGCCCTACGAATCAGCAATTGCACTGCTGGGGATTTACCCCAAAGATGCAGATGCAATGAAATGCCGGGACACCTGCACCCCGATGTTTATAGCAGCAATGTCCACAATAGCCAAACTGTGGAAGGAGCCTCGGTGTCCATCGAAAGATGAACGTATCAAGAAGATGTGGTTTATGTATACAATAGAATATTACTCAGCCATTAGAAATGACAAATACCTACCATGTGCTTCAACATGGATGGAACTGGAGGGTATTATGCTGAGTGAAATAAGTCAAGCGGAGAAGGACAAATATTATATGGTCTCATTCATTTGGGGACTATAAATAATAGTGAAAGGGATTAGAAGGGAAGGGAGAAGAAATGGGTTGGAAATATCAAAAAGGGAGACAGGAAGACTCCTAACTCTGGGAAACGATCTAGTGGTGGTGGGAGGGGTGGAGGGCGGGTGTGGGGGTGAATAGGTGACAGGCACTGAGGGGGGCACTTGACGGGATGAGCACTGGGTATTATTCTGTATGTTGGCAATTGAACACCAATAAAAAATAAATTTATTATTAAAAAACTTTTAAAAAATTAAAAAATAGAAGTCCTAGCCACAGGAATCATGCAACAAAAGAAATAAAAGGCGTTCAAATTGATAGAGAAGAAGTCAAACTCTCCCTCTTCACAGATGACATGATACCTAATAAAGAAAACCTAAAATTGCATCCCAGTTATTGTAGGACTCATACAACAATTCAGCCGTGTGTCAGTAACAAATCAATGCCCAGAAATCAGTGGCATTTCTATATACTAAGAATGATACTGAAAAAGAGAGATTAAGGAGTCAATCCCATTTACAATTACACCCAAAATCATAACACACCTAGAAGTATACCTAATCAAAGAGGTAAAGAATGTATACCCTAAAAACTGCAGAACACTTCTGAAGGAAATGGAGGAAGACACAAAGAGATGGAAAAATTTTCCATGCTCAGGGATTAGAAGAATTAATGTTGTGAAAATGTCAATGCTACCCTTGGCAATGTACACATTTAATGCAATCCCTATCAAAATACCATGGACTTTTTTCAAAGAGTTGGAACAAACCATCTTAAGATTTGTGTGGAATCAGAAAAGACCCCGAAAGCCAGGGCAATATTAAAAAGGAAAACCAGAGCTGGGGGCATCACAATGCCAGATTTCAGTTTGTACTACAAAACTGTGGTCATCAAAACAGTGTGGTACTGGCACAAAAACAGACACGTTGATCAATGGAACAGAATAGTGAATCCATAAATGGGCCCTCAACTCTATGTCAACTATTATTTGACAAAGCAGGAAAGAGTATCCACTGGAAAAAGATAGTCTCTTCAATAAATGGTGCTAGGAAAATTGGACATCCACATGCAGAAGAATGAACTAGACCATTCGCTTACACCCTACACAAAGATAAACTCTAAATAGATGAAAGATCTAAATGTGAGACAAGATTCCATCAAAATCCTAGAGAAGAACAGAGGAAACACCCTTTTTGAACTTGGCCACAACTTTTTGCAATATGCATTTACGAAGGCAAAGGAAAGAAAAGCAAAAATGAACTATTGGGACTTCATCAAGATAAGAAGCTTTTGCACAGCAAAGGATACAGTCAACAAAACTCAAAGACAATCTACAGAATGGGAGAAGATATTTGCAAATGACTTATCAGATAAAGGGCTAGTTTCCAAGATCTATCAAGAACTTATTCAACTCAACAGCAAAGAAACAAAGAATCCAATCATGAAATGGGCAAAAGACATGAACAGAAATCTCACAGAGGAAGACATAGACATGGCCAACAAGCACATGAGAAAATGCTCTGCATCACTTGCCATCAGGGAAATACAAATCAAAACCACAATGAGATACCACCTCACACCAGTGAGAATGGGGAAATTTAACAAGACAGGAAACCACAAATGTTGGAGAGGATGTGGACAAAGGGGAACCCTCCTGCACTGTGTGTGGCAACGTGAACTCGTTCAGCCACTCTGGAAACTGTGTGGAAGTTTCTCAAAGAGCTAAAAATACATCTGCCCTATGACCCATCGATTGCACTGCTGGGGATTTACCCCAGAGATACAAATGCAGTGAAATCCCAGAACACCTGCACCTCAATGTTTATAGCATCAATGTCCTCTGTAGCCTTACTGTGGAAGGAGCCTCAGTGTCCAAGGAAAGATGAATGGATAAAGAAGATGTGGTTTATGTATACAATGGAATATTACTCAGCCATTATAAATAACAAATTCCCACCATTTGCTTCAATGTGGATGGAACTGGAGGGTATTATGCTGAGTGAAATAAGTCAAGTGGTGAAGGACAAACATTATATGCTCTCATTCATTTGTGGAATGTAAAAAATAGTGGAATTGAATAAAGGAGAAGGGATAGAAAATGAGTGAAAATATCAGTGAGGGTGACAAATCATGAGAGACACTTAACTCTGGGGAAAAAACCAAGGGATATTGGAAAGGGAGGTGGGCGGGGGATTGAGGTGACTGGGTAATGGGCACTGAGGGGGGCACTTAGCAGGATGAGCACTGGGTATTATGCTATATGTTGGCAATTTGAACTCTAATAAAAAAACTATAGTGGAAGTTTTTTAAGATCCAAATATTTTAAAGAGGGAGTTATGGTGTACATATGACTTTTTGTATGTAAAGGCATAGACATTTATATGACTCCATATATTTGTCAAAACTCATAGACTTGTACACCATGTGAATTACATCATATCTAATTAAAAATTAAATACATAAGAACTTGAAACTAATTATTACTGTGAAGATAAAGTAAAATTAAAAGTAAAATAGCCACACATTAAAAATATAATCAACTGAGTCTTCAAAAACATATAATTTTAAGAAATTAGTGGCTACATCACGGATATAAACTCAGATACTAAGTCCAGAATAATACATTCGATTTTGTGTGAAAATATCCATTTTGAAAATTGTAAAATTTATAAAAATGCATTAACTAATTATATATGGAAATTTCAAAGAAATTTCACCAAAATTCAAAGAAAGCCTCTAATCACAAGTGGTTTACAAATGTCACCTATTAAATATTTGAGGAATAGAGGCAACTATTTAAATTATTTTGAAGAATAAAACAGGCAGAAAATTCAAAAATCATATTATCAATCTAAAATAACTTTTATAAAAAAGAGTGAAAGGGAATAAAGGGGAAAGGAGAAAAAACAAGTGGGAAATACCAGAAAGGGAGACAGAACATGAAAGACTCCTAACTCTGGGAAACGAACTAGGGGAGGTGGGCGGGGGGTGGGGGTGACTGGGTGGTGGGCACTGAGGTGGGCACTTGACGGGAGGAGCACTGGGTGTTATTCTGTATGTTGACAAATTGAACACCAATAAAAAAAAATTTATTTAGAAAACAAAACAAAAAATAAAAAATAAAATAACTTTTATGAAAAACAGATAATAATGGCACCAAAAATGTCACTCTTTTATAACTTTTAATATAAAATAATTATAATTATCCTAAATATGATACTAGCAACAAGAATACAAAATCTAGGGTCTTCTACAAAATCTAGAAGACCTGGGTGGCTCAGTTGTTGAGGGTCTGCCTTTGGCTCAGGGCATGATCCTAGGGTCCTGGGATTGAGGCCCACATTGGACTCCCTGCAGGGACCCTGCTTCTCCCTCTGTCTGTCTGCCTGTCTGTATCTCTCATGAATAAATAAATAATATCTTTAAAAAACCCACAAAATCTAACATGGAGAAATAATAATAACGAATATATATGTGTATATATTAACATAAGAACATTAATTTTTATTACAGATATTAAGATAGCATAGAATTGTGAATAACATTATAAATTTATAAATGCTCTAATCAAACTGCTTGGAATCAATTCTTGGTTTGGATAGCTTTGGCTGTGTAACTTTGGCATGTTTTTGAGATTGAATTCAGTTTTCATATTTATGAAACCTGGATGAAATAAATAGAACAAACACTGTTATTTTGTTGTGTTATTATAAGGATTGAGTTACTATAAACATAAATGTATATTTAGGCTGTGTCAGGTATAAATCAAATTTATCTGTTTTTATTATTGCAATAATTACTGTAACATTTCAAAAGTGGAACATGACAATTTAAATGGTTGCCAAAAAGACTGTTGATGAAGCTTAGTTCAATTTCCTGTCAGATTTATAGAATTAACTAAGATTGAAAGAAAAATGTTATTAAATTTTGGGCAAAAAAAACCAAATTTACTCACCTCCTATATAACTACCTGGCTTGTTCTATGCTTTCTTTTGCTAAGTAGATAAATCAGGTACTAGAAAGTTGTGTGTGTGTGTGTGTGTGAGAGAGAGAGAGAGAGAGAGGCCCCTTCCAACAAATACATAGTAACTTGAGTGTAGGATATCAGGCTCAATATAAGGTATTTAAATGAGTTCAAAGATATGGAATGAGAAGGAATGGAACACCACAAAAGTTGTAGTTACACAATTTTGCAAAATTTGATATCAAGAGATTTTTAATTTTTGAAGAAATATTTGTATTTATTTCTACATATGGGTTGGAAATAATCTGCCGCTCAAGTTTTTCCAATATCTTTTTTTTTCCATAAAGTATTTATACTCTCCTAGTCTTTCGTTACAGATCTTGTATTAGCAAAATCTAATTGTTTCTAATTTGCAAAGAATTTATCTTCTCAAATATCCTCCAAATAGCTGCTTTAATCTCCTTGTTTCGAAGACTATATATGATGGGATTTAGGAAGGGAGGCAAAACTGTGTAAGCCACAGCAATCACCAAATCTTGAATGGATGAAGTCTTGGCAATTGGTCCCAAGGCACCAAAGAGCCCTGTAGTAAGGAAGAGCATAATAACAATCAGCTGTGGAGAGCAGGTAGAAAACGCTTTTGCCCTACTCTCTACTGAAGGGATTCTGAGCACTGTTGAGAAGATCTGGATATAGGAGATGATCATAAGAACAAAGCAAACCAGCACAAAGCAGGAGCTCAGAGCCAGGCTCACAAACTCAGCAAAGAAAACCTCATGGGAAACCAGGGCCAAAACGTGGGAGATGTCACAGAAGAACTGGTGGATTTTTCTGTATCTTGATATGGGCTCCCAAAATATGTTGCCAGTGTGGACAGATGCATAAATAAAGCAACTCAGCCAGGCAATGGCTGCTATGTGGTGGCATTTTTCTGATGTCATAATGGCTTCATATTGGAGGGGGTGGCAAATGGCAACATAGCGATCATAGGACATGACAGTGAGAAAGGCCAGCTCAGCAGATGCAAAAGCAAAGAAAAAATAGACTTGAGCCACACAGCCAAGGTAAGAGATGGAGTTACTGTGAGTCAGGGAGCTGTGGATTGACTTAGGCACAGTGACTGAAACATAGCACAAATCTAAAAAGGAGAGGTTCTTCAGAAAGAAGTACATAGGCCGGTGAAGATACTGATCAAAAGTAATGATAATCATGATGAGAACGTTCCACACCACTGCTGTCAGATAAATCAGCAGAAAGAGTCCAGCATGAAGTATCTGTAGCTCGCAGATGTCAGAAAACCCCATGAGCAGGAACTCTGTCACTTCTGTGAGATTGTCCATTGGGCAAGGAAAACTGTGTTCTGTTTAAGAAAATACATAATAATTAAAAATAAGACAAAGAAAAATAAACAAAGTGTTGTCTTAATATGATGCTGTAGGAATTATATCCCCTAGTTAAAGGAATAAATTAAATATCTTCAATATTACTTAAGTAAATGAGATGGTGGTAGACTTTTTTAAATTTAAAATTTTGGGGTTTTTTAAAGATTTTATTTATTTACTCATGAGAGACACATACAGAGAGAGAGAAGCAGAGACACAGGCAGAGGAAGAAGCAGGCTCCATGCAGAGAGCCTGACATGGGACTCTATCCTGGGTCTCCAGGATCATGCCCTGGGCTGAAGGTGGTACAAAACCCCTGAGCCACCCAGGCTGCCCTAAATTTAATTTTTTTTGAAATTAAATTCATTTAGCAAACATACAGTACATCATTAGTTTCAGATGTAGAGTCCAGTGATTCCTCAGTTGCCTGTAATACCCAAAGCTCATTACATCATGTGCCCTCCTTAAGGTCCATCACAGAGTAACCCCATGCCCCCCACCCACACCCCCAGCAACTTTTAGTTGGTTTCCTATAGTTAAAAATCTCATGGTTTGTCTCCCTCTCTGATTTCTTCCCATTCAGTTTTCCATCCCTTCACCTGTAATCCTTTGTGCTAATTCTTATATTGCACATATGAGTGAAACCATATAAGTGTATTTCTCTGATTGACTTATTTAATTCTGCATAATGCCCTCCAGTTCCATCCACGCTGATGTATCTTATTTATCCATCCCTGTCAATGGACACCTTGGGCTCTTTCCATAGTTTAGCTATTGTGGATTTATTTTTAAGGAAAAAACCCGATACTTTATTTATAGGCTTCTTTGGCACACAGAAGGGTCATAAAGTCAATCATCATCTCATCATCTCTATGCTAAAATTTCCCACATCTAAATCTCCCAATTCTTTCTCTGTTCCATGTAGCCATCTCTACATTTGGTAACTCCTGGCTATACCACTGAAACTTCACAATCAACATGAATCAAAATTTGTTTACTATTGATCATGTCCTCTGAATATCCTTTAAATTCATTCACATGTTTCACGTTAAAATATGTTCTCTGACTCTCTCTCTCTCTCTCTCTCTCTGTCCTGAACTTTTTTAAACAGGTTCATTTAGAATTTGCTAACTCCAAACTTTGTCTCTCCTATCCATATTTTACTCAAAACTAGAGTAGCCTTACTAAACTCCGATTAGATCATGTCAATGCTCTACTTAAAAATCATTCAAGTTACCATTTTGCTTGAAGGAAAACTCAAATGCCCTAACATATCCTCAAAACTGTTTTTTTTTTTAATTCTAGTATATTTAGTGTTCTACTAGTCTCAGGTGTACAATATAGTGATTCAATAATTTTATACATTACTCAGTGCTCATCAAGGTAAGTTTACTCTTAATATTCTTCACCTATTTCACCCATCCCTTCACCCACTTCCCCTTTGGTAACCATCACATTATTCTATATTTAGGAGTCTGGGCTTTTTTTGTTTGTCTCTTTTTTCTTTGCTTGTCTGTTTTGTTCCTTAAATTCCACATATGAGTGAAATCAAATGGCATTTGTCTTTCTCTGACTTATTGCACATAGCATTTTACCCTCCAATACTGTTACCAATGGTGAGATTTCATTCTTCTTTATGACTGAGTAATTTTCAACATATATATATCTTCTTTATCGATCCATGAACTCTTGAGCTGCCTCTGTATCTTGGCTATTGTAAATAATGTTGAAATAAACACAGGAGTGCATATGTCTTTTTAAATTAGTGTTTTAATTTCCTTTTGGTAAATATCTAGTAGTGGAATTATTCAATCATATGGTAATTCTATTTTATTTTCTATGCTATAAATGCTTATATTAAGGAAAAAGCATTCAAATAAGCAAAATTATACCACAAGGAACTAAAAAAAAGAATAAACTTGTCCAAAATTTACTAGAAAAAAGGAAACAAAAAAATCAGAAATAAATAAGAGACAAGAATAAACAATAACATTACATTGAAAGTAATGACCAGCTTAAAAAAGAAAGAAATGCTTGACAATGCTTTAACTACATTAACTAAGGAAAATGAATGAAGGCTCAAAAACAAAAATGAGAAATGGGAGAGAAAACAATACAACAGATACTGCATAAATACAGTGTGATAACAGATTACTATAAATAATTTTATATACTAACAAATCAGATAATTTAGAAAAAAAACGCGTAATTCCTAAAAATGGTCTAGATACAAAAAATAGGAATTCTTGTAGACCAATAACAAGAATGAAAACTGAATTAAGAATCAAAATCAACCAGCACAGAAAAGCCTGAGACCATATGATTTCTTTGGTGAATTCTACCAAACATTAAAAACTGATAATAATTAATGATAAGCTTATGAAAATTTTAAAAGTAGTAGATGAGAGGGTACATTTAACATCATTCTGTGGGGCCATTATCATCCTGATACCAAATCAGGAAAAAAAATAATAAAAGAACAAAAAAGGGTACCTCTCCCTTGAGCTCGCTCACTCTCACATCTAGAGAGTGTATGTTCACCTTAATAAACTCTGCTGCTTGTTAATGCTCATCTACTGTGTTGTGTCTGTCCTTGAATCCTTTCTCAAAATAAATAAATAAATAAATAAATACACACACACACAAAAAAAAACAGAAACAAAAAGTCTGGTTTGTCTGATGTAAGTACTACTACTCTTTCTTTTGACATTTATTTGCATAATACATGCTTCTCCATCCCCTCACTTTCAATCTGCAGTTGTCTTTAAGTCTGAAATAAGCCTATTTTTTATCCATCCTAACACCCTATGTCTTTGATTGGAGCATTTATTCCATTTGCAGTCACAGCAATTAATGATAGATATATATTTATTGCCATTTTATTCTTGTCATTGTTTTTGGAGATTTTTCTCTGATCCTTTATTGGTTTTGTCACTTTTGGTCACTTCCCTCTGCTCAAAGAGTTCCCTTTAATATTTCTTACAGAGCTAGTTTAGTGGTCATTAACTCCTTTAATTTTTGTTTGTCTGGGAAACTCCCTACCTCTCCTTCTCTTCTTTATGACAGCCTTGCTGGATAGAATATTCTTGGCTGCAGATTTTTCCCACTCAGCATTTTTAATATATTATGACACTTTCTTCTGGCTTGCCAATTTTCTTTTAGGAAATCTCCAGCTAGCTTTATGTGTTTTCCTTTTTCTTTTTTAAGATTTATTTATGTATTTATTCATGAGAGACAGACAGACAGAGAGAGAGAGAGAGGCAGAGACACAAGCAAAGGGAGAACCAGGCTCCATGCAGGGAGCCTGATATGGGACTCAATCCTGGGACTCCAGGATCACGCTCTGAGCTGAAGTCAGGTGCTAAACCACTGAACCACCCAGGGATCCCCGCCTTATGTGTTTTCCTTTGTGAGTTAGGGACTTCTTTTGTCTTGCTGCTTTTAGTTTTTTTTTTTCTTTATTGCCATATTATGCAAGTTTACAACATGTCTTGCTATTGATCTGCTTTTGTTGATTTTGGTGGGAATTCTCTATGCCTTTTGCATCTGGATATCTGTTTCCTTCCCCAGATTAGGAATGCTTCAGCTATTATTGCTTTAAATAAATTTGCTGCCCCCCCTTTTCTCTTTCTTCTTCTGAGATTCCTATAGTACAAATGCTATTACATTTGATAGAGATACAGAGTTCCCTCAGTCTATACTCATGTTGCATAATTCTTTCTCTCTTTTGTTCACCTTCATTATTTTCCATTATTTTGTCTTCTAAGTCACTAGTTTGTTCCACTGCCAGATCCTCTAGCCAGCTGTTCACTGCACAAACCATGTTTCCAGTCTACCTTATTACATTCTTCATCACTGATTGATTCTTTTTTTAACTCTTAACTCTGTGGTAAGTGTTTTCCTAATGTCTTCTATTCTTTTCTTAAGCCCAGTGAGTATCCTTATGATTGCTGCTTTAAATTCTCCATCAGGCATGTTGTTTATAGATCTGTTTCACTTAGATCTCTGACTATCACCTTATCTCATTCTTTAATTTGGGATAAATTCCTCCATCTTTCCTTCTCTGTGTTAGAAAGGCCATGTAGGTTTCCTGTTCCTGAAAGTAATGGCCTTATGAGGAAGAAGTCTTGTCATGTCTAGGGACTGGCACTTCAGGTGTATGCTGTGTGGGCTGCTGTGGGGTTGTGGCTGCTCTTGCCTGTTGTGGGCAGTGTTTAATCCCTGAGCTGAATATGCACTGGTCTGCTTGTAAAATGATACCTGACACCAACTCCACCAGATCTGAAGCCCTGCCAAACTTTCAGGTTAGGAGATGTCTTGTGAGCAGGGGCTCGTGCTCATCTCCTGGAGGAAGTGTCCACCACATTAGAACTGAAGGAATCTTAACTATGGCAGCCGTGAGGGGTTGGGTGAAAGCAAGTTAGGCAGACAGTGTAAGTGCTGCACTACTTCCTGCAGATGGCTGTGTATTTTTGCTGAGGGACAGGAGAGGGAAATGGTGCTAGCCCGCTCCTTTATTCATTGGTAGGTGTCTCCTTGAAAGCTTCCTCTCAGGGATGCACTGGGAGAAAAGTGAATAATCTTCCACTCGTGTGCCCAGGCATTCTTCAGATTGCTCTTTACATGCTTCAGAGTTTTGTTTTGTTTTTACACTTAAGATGGTTACATTTTATTTTATTTTTTTTAATTTTTTTTTAATTTATTTATGATAGGCACACAGTGAGAGAGAGAGAGAGGCAGAGACACAGGCAGAGGGAGAAGCAGGCTCCATGCACCGGGAGCCCGACGTGGGATTCGATCCCAGGTCTCCAGGATCGCGCCCTGAGCCAAAGGCAGGCGCCAAACCGCTGTGCCACCCAGGGATCCCCAAGATGGTTACATTTTATTATATATAAACCATATTTCTGTCTCGGGAAATCTGATGGATAGTATGCCATTTATAGATGTGAGAAATACTGAAGGAGCAGATTTGGAGAATAAAGGGAAAAGGAAAGAAAATGAGTGGAAAATATCAGAGAGGGTGACAGAACATGAGAGACTCCTAACTCTGGGAAACAAACAAGGAGTAGTGGAAGGAGAGGGGGGCGAGGGGAAGGGGATGGGCGAGGGGATGGGCGAGTAGTGACAGGCTCCAGTGTTTACCTACCTTCTCTCCAGGAGCAGGGCAGTGCCCTCTGGGCTCTATCCCAGCCAAACCAACTGACCTTTACAATTCCATTCTTAAAGTTCCAGGCAACAAGAACTAATGAAATTCAACCCCTCTCATATTCTAAGCCAATGGCTTTGGGGAAACATTCTCCTTGTGTATTACTCTTCTGTGCTCCTCTATTTCCCCCACCCTTGTTTGTGACCACAGCTCCTTCACCTACACAGGACCCACAATCTCTTTCTCCCTAAACCATGAGTTGGTATTTCCTACTCTCTTTAATATGGCCTCTTCTCTCTCTTTAGTTGTGGAGTTATAAATCCACACATTATGTGAGGAATGGATGGACAGCTGTGGAATTTCTCTTTGTCAGTGACAAAAAATAAATGTACAATAATTTTCCTGCATCTTGAATAAATGGGTTTTAATATTCTTTCTTTCTGTTGACAGGAGAGAGTTCAGTTTGAGGAGAAACTTCCCAAGAGATGTGAGGATACATAGAGTGCAGGAGTATAAGAGTTCTTGCTTCAGCCCCCTGTGTATTCCAAGACTGTCAAAGGCCAGAGGAGCATGATTACACTGGATGTGGGGTAACTATGCAATAGAGCAGTTTCAGGATATTATGCCTATCCCTATTTTATTCAAATATACGACATTTGAGGAGGTACCAGTTAGATAGCATATTCCTGGTATATGCCTTGGGCAGAACAGAACCTCTGAACTTGTTCATTCACCTGGGATCATTTTCTTCAAATACACAATTTGACTACGTAAGAATATCCTAAGTCCTAATCTTCCTCCTCCATGTCTCAATATCTCACTCAAAATATTAATAAATCAAGTTCATAAAGTTAATAAAACTAAGATAACCTGTGTTCTGATGGGATTGAAGGAGGTCTGAGTTCTATTCATATTCTGACACAGCTGAGCTGCTTTAAATTGAGGAAGCTAAAACTAAATTTGAGTTTCAATTTCCACAATAACAAAATGGCAGTAAATGAGATGAGTTTTTGAAAACATTTAATTTGAGCGCTATGAAGTCTTCTTACACATACTTCAAAATGGCCTTTTCTGGGTGATTCCTACTTCTGAAAAGTTACTTCTTATTCTACTTGTATTAAGAAACAATTCTCAATGCTAAGAAACAAAGTAAACAAATCTCTACCATGAAGTATTTTTTCTAATAGCTCCAAACTGAATTAGGTATCTTCTAAGCTAATTAAATTAATAAAAATCAATGTACACTGTCTGAGCTAAGTTATTTTGTTTACTTGTTTTATTGAAAAAAATCACATAGCACAACTAAGGGAATGATCAAATCACTTTAATAAAACACCTGTCTTCATGTTTTTCTCAAAAACAGGTTGAAATTATTGGTTACATAAACCTCATGACAAGTAAAACTCATTTTTCCCTTAATGGATAAAAACCTGAGAAATAGAAAATGAATAATACCTTGATAAAATAACGTAGTTTCTCGATATGTATTCGCTTTCTGCAGTAATGATGATAAGGCAATATTTCTGACTTCTTCCTCTGTTTATATCCAGAAGAAACAGCCCAAATTAATGTGCAAACACAGTGATGAAGAAAAGATGGTGTAAAATATATCATAGAATATTTTCCATTAGATGCCCACAGAGATGGGGGCCCCTGGAGTCTGGAGCAAATTGGCTTCCAGAAGTAGACTGAGGGATATTGCTCTCAGGTACATGCAGAGTTTTTGCAGATCAAATTGGAATAATACCTGCTGCAAAAGAAAACAGAATATGGAGTGGATAATAATAGAACCCAAGTCTATAGGGAAATGATGAGCCTAGTTATTAAGACAGTAAGCAAAGTCAAGAACAATAACAAAAAAGTATTTTCCACTGATCATTTATTTTTAATTCTTATTTTATTTTATTCTCCACATTTTAAATTCCAGATGGTTACATACAGTGCAATATTAGTTTTAGGTATAGAATTCATGATCCATTAGTTACATACAACGCCCAGGTTAATCAGTACATGTGCCCTCTTTAATACCCATCACCCATTTAACCCATCCCCTCACTAACTCCCCTCAGGTAAACGTCAGATTGTTCTGTATAGTTAAGAGTCTGTCTCGTGGCTTAACTCTCTATTTTATCCTGCTTACTGTTTTGTTTCTTAAATTCCACAGTTTGAGTGAAATCATATGTTGGTTGCCTTTTATTTGCCTTTCTCTGATCGAACTTTTTTCACTTCACATAATACTCTCTAGTTCCATCCATATTATTGTGAATAGCAAGATTCTATTCCCTTTTTTTATGGCTGAGTAATATTACATTGAGTATATATACCACATCTTCTTTATCCATTCATCAGTCCATGGAAATTTGAGTTCTTTCCACAATTTGGCTATTGTTGATAATGCTACTATAAGCATTAGGGTGCATGTATCCCTTCCAATCAGTGTTTTTGCATCCTTTGGATAAATACTTAGTATTGCAATTCTAATCCTAGAGCAGTTCTATTTCTAACTTTGAGAAAACTCCATACTGGTTTCCAGAGTAGCTGCACCTGTTGGCATTCCAACCAGCAGTGCAAGAGAATTCCCCTTTCTCCACATCCTTGCCAATACCTATAGTTTCCTGTGGTGTTAATTTTAGTCATGCTGTCTTGAGGTGATATCTCATTGAGGTTTGATTTGCATTTCCCTGATGATGAGTGATGTTGAGCATCTTTTCATGTGTCTATTAGTCATCTGTGTCTTCTTTGGAAAAATGTCTACTCATGAGTTCTGTGCATTTCTTAACTGGATAGTTTAATTTAGAGGGGATTGAGTTTGATAAATTCTTTAAAGATTTTGATACTAAGCCTTTATCAGATATGTATTTTGCAAATAACATCTCCCATTCCTTGGTCAGCCTTTTAGATTTGTTGATAGTTTCCTTCGCTGTGCAGATTTTTATTTTGATGAAGTCCCAATAGTTTATTTTTCCTTTTGTTTTCCTTGCCTGAGGAGACATATAGAGTAAAAAGTTGGTACCTCTTATATCAAAGAGGTTGCAGCTGTGTTCTTTGATAGGACTTTTGGTTTCCTTCTCACATTTAGATCTTTCATCCATTTTGAACTTATTTTTCTGTAAGTTTGATGTAAGAAAGTGTTTCAGTTTCATAGTTTTAGCGTGTTGCTGTCAAGTTTTCCCAGCACCAGTTGTTGAAGAGGCTATCTTTTTCCTATTGGATAATCTTTGCTGCTTTTCTTGAAGATTAATTGACCATATGGTTTTGGGTTCATTTCTGGGTTTTCTATTCTGTTTTAATGACCTATGTGTCTTTGTGTGTGTGTGTGTGTGTGTGTGTGCCAATAACATACTGTCTTAGCCACTACAACTTTGTAATACAACTTGAAATCCAGAATTGTAATGCCCCCAACTTTGCTTTTCTTGTTCAAGAATGTTTGGACTATTTGGGGTCTTATGTTGTTCCATATAAATTTTAGGATTACTTCCTTGGCTCTGTGAAAAATGCTGGTAGTATTTTAATAGGGATTGCATTAAAAGTGCAGATTTCTTTGGGTAATCTAGACATTTTAACAATATTTTTTCCTCCGATCTATGAACATGAACTGCAAGTCCTGTTTGAATTCTTTCAGCCAGGGCAGCTCCAGTGGCGCAGCGGATTAGCGCCACCTGCAGCCCGGGGTGTGATCCTGGAGACCCGGGATTGAGTCCCACGTCAGGCTCCCTGCATAGAGCCTGCTTCACCCTCTGCCTGTGTCTCTGCCGCTCTCTCTCTCTCTCTCTCTCTCTCTCTCTCTCTCTCTCCTCTGTCTCTCTGTGTATGTCTCTATGAATAAATAAATAAAATATTTAAAAAATAAATAAATTCTTTCAGCCATGTTTTATAGTTTTCAAAGTACAGATCTTTTAGCAATTTGGTTAAGTTTATTCCTAGGTTTCTTATGGTATTTGGTGCCATTGTAAATGGCTTTGATTCCTTAATTTCTTTCTTTTGCTTTATTGTTGGTGAATAGAAATGCAACAGATTTCTGTACATTGATTTTGTATCCTATGAATTTACTGAATGCATGTATTATTCTAGTAATTTTTTGGTGGAGTCCTTTGGGTTTTCTATATAGAATATCATGTCATTTCCAAATACTGAAAGTTTGACTTATTTATTGCCAATTTTGGATGCTTTTTATATCTTTTTGTTGTTGTATTGCTGAGGCTAGGACTTCTAGTACTATGTTGAATAACAGTGGTGAGAGTGGACATTCCTGTCTTGTTTAGTTCCTGACTATAGAGGAAAAGTTCTGTTTTTCCTCATTGAGGATGATATTAGTTGTTGGTTTTTGGTATTTGGCCTTTATTATGTTGTACATTCCCAGCAAACCTACTTCATTAAGGTTTTGTAGCATGAATGAATGTTGTGCTTTGTCACATACCTCTTCTGTATCTATTGAAAGGACCGTTTGGTTCTTATCCTTTTATTAATGTAGTATATCACTTTGATTGATTTGTGAATATGAACCACCCTTGCAGCACAGAAATAAACCCCACTTGATCCTGATGAATTATTATTTTAATGTAATGTTATATTTTATTTTTTAGTATCTTATTGAGAATTTTCGCATTCATTTTCACCAGGGATCTTGGTCTATAGTTCTCTTTTTTAGTTGAGTCAGTCTGGTTTTGGTATCAGGGTAATGCTGGCCTCACAGAATGATTTTGGATGTTTTCCTTCCATTTATATTTGTTTAGAATAGTTTGAGAGTAATAGGTATTAACTGTTCTTTCAAAGTTTGCTAGAATTCGCCTGTGAAGCCATCTGACCCTGGAGTTTTGTTTCTTGGGATTTTTTTGAATGCTGATTCAATTTCTTTGCTAGCTATTGGTTTGTTCAAGTTTTCTATTTCCTCCTGTTGTTTCTTCTTTCTCCTTTCTCATTTGTAATTTTATTTATTTGGATCCTTTCTCTGTTGTTTTTGACAAGTCTGGCTAGGGAGTTATCAAATTTAGTAAGTTTTTCAAAGAAAAGCATTTTATTGATTTTTTTATTGTGTTTTTTTGTTTGGTTTGGTTTGGGGGGAGTTTGGGGGGGGGGTTTGTTTGTTATTAGTTTCTATGTCATTTATTTCTGATCTAATCTTTATTATTTCCTTCCTTCTGCTGGCTGAAGGTGTCTTTTGTTGCTATTTTTCTAGCTCCTTTAGCTGGGTTTTTACTTGAGATTTCTTGTTTTTTAATATAGCTCTCTATTGCTTTTTACTTCCCTCTTATGACATTTTTGCTTCATTCCAAAAGTTTGGGGCCATTGTGGTTTCATTTTAACTTGTTTCCATGCATTTTTTAATTTCTTCTTTGATTTTCTGGTTGGCCTATTCATTGTTTAGTAGCCTGTTGTTCAACCTCCATGTGTTTGTGGTTTTTCCAAATTTTTCTTGTGGTTAACTTCAAGTTTCATAGGTTTGTGGTCAGAAAAGATGCATAGTATGACCTAAGTCTTTTTGTACTTGTGAAGGCTGACTTGTGGCCTGGTATGTGATCTACTGTTGAGAATTTCCCACATTCACTTGAAAAGATTGTGTGTTCTGCTGTTTTAGGATGGAATGTTCTGAATATATCTGGTAAGTCCCTCTGGTCCAGTATTTCTTTCAAAGCCTTTGTTTCCTTGTTGATTTTCTGCTTAGATAATCTGTCCACTATGTCAGGGAGATGTTTAAGTCCCCTAGTATTATTGTTATTATTGTCAAGGAGTTCCTTTATTTTTGCAGATAATTGTTTTGCTACTCCTGCTTTTCTTGACATCCATTCGTGGGATACCTATTTCTCCACTTCTAATGGGCAGTTGCCTTTAGGTCTGAAATGAACCTCTTGTAGGCAGTATATAGATGCATCTTGTTTTTATCCATTCTGACATTCTATTTGTTTTGATTGAAGCATTTAATCCATTTACATTCAATGTAATTTTAGATAGATATATATTTAGTGCCATTACTTATTTTGTCTTTCTTTCTGGAGATTTTCTCTATTCTTTTCTTGTCTTTGTCATTTTGATCTTTTCTCCCACTCAAAGAGTTCCCTTTAAAACTCCTTGAAGGGCTAGTTTAATGGTTACGAACTTCTTTAGTTTTTGTTTGTCTGCAAACTCTTTGTCTCTCCTTTTACCCTGAATAATAGCAAAGCTATTATATAGTATTCTTGGTTGTGGATTTTTCCCACTCACAACTTAAATGTATCATGCCACTCTAGTCCGGCTTGCCAAGTTTCTGTGGAGAGATGTGCAGTTAGATTTAGGGTCTTAATCTGTAAGTAAAGGACTCATTTCATCTTTCACTTGTAAGGTTTTTTTTTTTTTTTCTCTATTGCCATATTTCACAGGTTAAATTACAATGCATTTTTGTTGTTGTTGGCCTACTTTGTTGATATTAATGGGAGTTCTCTGTGTCTCCTGGGTCTGGATGTCTGTTTCCTTCATCAGATTAAGGGACATTTTCAGCTATTACTTCCTCAAGTATTCCACCCCCTGTTCTTTCTCTTCTTTTTCTGAGTGTTGTCCTATAATATAGGTGTAATGATCTTTTTAAAGATTTCTTTTATTTACTTGAGACACAGAAGGAGAAGGGGCAGAGGGAGAGCAGAAATAATCTCCAGCAGACGCCCAGACGAGCATGGAGCCCCGTAAAGGGCTTAACCTCAGGCTCTCCAGATCATGACCTAAGCTGAAATCAAGAGTTGGCCACTCTCTTTAAAAAGGCATAAAGGGGGATCCCTGGGTGGCGCAGCGGTTTGGCCCCTGCCTTTGGCCCAGGGCGCGATCCTGGAGACCCAGGATCGAATCCCACATTGGGCTCCCGGTGCATGGAGCCTGCTTCTCCCTCTGCCTGTGTCTCTGCCTCTCTCTCTCTCTCTCTCTCTCTCTCTGTGACTATTATTAAAAAATAAATAATTAAAAAAAAGGCATAAAGGACTCAAGAGACTATATGACTGAAGAATTTAGATCTAATTAGGCAGAAATTAAAAATCAATTAAATGCAATGTAATCAAAACTAGAGGTCCTAACGACAAAGGTTAATGAGGTGGAAGAACGAGTGAGTGACATAGAAGACAAGTTGATGGCAAAGAGGGAAACTGAGGAATAAAGAGACAAACAATTAAAAGATCATGAGGATAGATTAAGGGAAATAAGTGACAGCCAGAGGAAGAAAAATCTACGTTTAATTGGGGTTCCCGAGGGCGCAAAAAGGGACAGAGGTCCAGAATACGTATTTGAACAAATCCTAGCTGAAAACTTTCCTAATCTGAGAAGGAAAACAGGCATTCAGATCCAGGAAATAGAGAGATTCCCCCCCCCCCCTAAAATCAATAAAAACCTTTCAACATCTCGACATTTAATAGGGAAACTGGCAAATTCCAAAGATAAAGAGAAGATCCTTAAAGCAGCAAGAGACAAGAGATCCCTAACTTATATGGGGAGAAATATCAGATTAACATCAGACCTCTCTGCAGAGACCTGGCAGGCCAGAAAGGGCTGGCAGGATATATTCAGGGTCCTAAATGAGAAAAACATGCAGGCAAGAATACTTTATCCAGCAAGGCTCTCACTCAGAATGGAAGGAGAGATAAAGAGCCTCCGAGACAGGCAAGAACTGAAAGAATATGTGACCTCCAAACCAGCTCTGCAAGAAATCTTAAGGGGGACTCTTAAAATTCCCCTTTAAGAAGAAGTCCAATGGAACAATCCACAAAACAGGGACTGAATAGGTATCATGATGCCACTAAACTCAATCTTTCAATAGTAACTCTGAACGTGAATGGGCTCCATCAAAAGGCACGGGGTTTCAGACTGGATAAAAAAGCAGGACCCATCTATTTGCTGTCTACAAGAGACTCGTTTTAGACAGAAGGACACCTACAGCCTGAAAATAAAAGGTGCTATTCAAATGGTCCTCAAAAGAAAGCAGGGGTAGCCATCCTTATATCAGATAAACTAAATTTATCCCGAAGATTAGTGAGAGATGAAGAGAAGATCATACTTAAAGGATTTATCCAACAAGAGGACTTAACAATCCTCAATATATATGCCCCGAATGTGGGAGCTGCCAAGTATATCAATCAATTAATAACCAAAGTTAAGACATACTTAGATAATAATACACTTATACTTGGTGACTTCAATGCAGCACTTTCTATAATCGACAGGTCTTCTAAACACAACATCTCCAAAGAAACAAGAGCTTTAAATAATACATTGGACCAGATGGATTTCACAGATACTTACAGAACTTTACATCCAAACACAACTGAATACATAGTCTTCTCAAGTGCACATGGAACTTTCTCCAAAATAGACCACATGCTGAGTCACAAATCAGGTCTTAAACCGATACCAAAAGATTGGGATTGTCCATGCGTATTTTCAGACCATAATGCTTTGAAACTAGAACTAAATCACAAGAAGAAGTTTGGAAGGATTTCAAACATGTGGACGTTAAGGACCATCCTGCTAAAAGATGAAAGGGTCAACCAGGAAATTAGAGAAGAATTAAAAAGATTCATGGAATCTAATGAGAATGAAGATACAACCATTCAAAATCTTTGGGATGCAGCAAAACAGTCCTGAGGGGGAAATACATCGCAATACAAGCATCCCTCAAAAATTAGAAAAAGCTCAAATACACAAGAAAACCTTGCACCTAAAAAACTAGAGAAAGAACAGCAAATAAAACACCAAGCAGAAGAGAGATAAAAAAAGATTTGATCAAAACTCAATGAAATAGAGACCAGAAGAACTGTGGAATAGATCAACAAAACCAGGAGTTGGTTCTTTGAAGGAATTAGTAAGATAGATAAACCATTAGCCAGCCTTATTAAAAACAAAAGAGAAAAGACTGAAATCAATAAATCATGAATGAGAAGGCAGAGATCACCACCAATACCAAGGAAATACTAATGATTTTAAAAACTTATTATGAGCAGCTATATGCCAATAATCAAGCAACCTAGAAGATATGGATACATTTCTGGAAAACCACAAATTACCAAATTGGAACAGGAAGAAAGAGAAAATCTGAACAGACCAATAATCAGGGAGCAATTGAAGCAGTCATCACAAACTCCCGAGACACAAAAGTCCAGGGCCAGATGGCTTCCCTGGGGAATTCTATCAAACGTTTAAACAAGAAACAATACCTATTCTATGAAAGCTGTTCTGAAAGATAGAAAAAGATGGAGTACTTCCAAACTTGTTCTATGAGGCCAGCATCACCTTAATTCGAAAACCAAAGACCCCATGAAAAAGGAGAGTTATAGACCAATATCTCTGATGAACACAAATGAAAAAATCTCAACAAGATACTAACAAATAGGACCCAATAGTACCTTAAGAGCAATCCACAAAAGTTTAAGTTTATTCACCATGACCAAGTGGCATTGATCTCCGGGATGCAAGGTTGGTTCAAGACTCATAAATCAATCAACATGATAGACCGTATCAACAGGAGAATAAACAAGCATAGGATCCTCTCAATAGATGCAGAGAAACATTTGACAACATACAGCATCCATTCCTGATCAAAACTCTTCAGAGAGTGTAAGGATAGAGGGAACATTCCTCAACATCTTAAAAGCCATCTATGAGAAGCTCACAGCAATATCATTCTCAATGGGGAAACACTGGGAGCCTTTCCCCTAAGGTCAGGAACAAGACAGGGATGTCCACTCTCACCACTGCTATTCAACATAGTACTAGAAGTTCTAGCCTCAGCAATCAGCAAAAAGAAATAAAAGTCATTCAAATTGGCAAAGAAGAAGTCAAACTCTCCCTCTTTGCAGATGACATGATACTGTACCTAGAAAACCCAAAAGACTCCACCCCAAGATTGCTAGAATTCATACAGCATTTTGGCAGTGTGGCAGGATACAAGATCAATGCCCAGAAGTCAGTGGCATTTCTATACACGAACAATGAGACTGAAGAAAGAGAAATTAAGGAGTCAATCCTATTTACAATTGCACCCAAAAGCATAAGATGGGACTAAATCTAACCAAAGAGGTAAAGGATCTATACCCTAAACATTACATAACTCTTCTGAAAGAAATAGAGGAAGACACAAAGAGATGGAAAAATATTCTATGCTCATGGATTGGAAGAATTAATATTGTGAAAATGTCAATGTTACCCAGGTTAATGTACACATTTAATGCAATCCCTATCAAAATACCATGGACTTTCTTCAGAGAGTTGGAACAAATAATATTAAGATTTGTGTGGAATTAGAAAAGATAAGAATTAGAAAAGACCCTAAATAGCCAGGAGAATATTAAGAAAAGAAAACCATAGCTTGGGGCATCACAATGCCAGATTTCAGGTTGGACTATAAAGCTGTGATCATCAAGACTGTTTGATACTGGCCTCAAAACAGACACATAGATAATGTTGAAAGGAAAATAATAATTACTCGAGTGGTCAAAGATTTGTAATTTTATTAAACAAGGATAGAAAAAAATCCCAAACAAATAATATTGTTAAAGATCTATTTATTTATTTATTATAGAGAGAAGAAGAGAGTATGAGCAAGCTGGAGGGAGAGGCAGAAAAAAGAAACAAACTCCCCACTGAGCAGGTATCCTGGCATGGGGCTTGATCTCATGACCCTGAGATCATGACCTGAGCTGAAATCAGATGCTCAACTGACTGAGTTGCCCAGGTTCCCCCCTTCATTGGAAGAAGCAATGGCTTCCAGACAGAAAGAATTTGTAAATGCACATTTTATTTCTGTTCACATACATTGTGATACATTCTTTTAATTCAAATAAAAGTTTTTAAAATTCAAATAAAAATGATATTAAGTACAAATATTTTGAAGATCAGTCGTTAGAACTTTGCAGTAGTTAGTGTGAGCTGAATTTGGGATTCTCATACATTGCTGAGAATATAAACTAGTTCAATAACAAATGTACACTTTTTTCCCCACCAAGCCCTTCCATAAATATCCCAAAGAAAACTCATAGAAATGTAGCCTGAAATGCAAAGTGTTGTTCATGTGTAAGAAGACCAAATTTTAATCAAAAGAGGAAAGATAAAATATTATTGTATATTTTATGATGACTCTATATGGATTAAAAGGAAAAAACGATTATAATGTTAGATGTTAATATTTAAATCAAAAAATAAGATAAATGTGTGGATGGACAATTATATAAAATTACTTACTGTGTAAGGTGCACAAATTATAAATATACAAACTGCATAAATAGTGAGCAGCTTAATTAATTTTCATAAATGAATATACTTGAATTCATAAATGAACACATTTTCTGCATTAGTGCTTTCAATATATAGTTGACTTGCTGGAAACCATTGAAAATATATTACTCTCTATTGTGGCACTAAATTGACATGTTGCTGTTAGTAAGTCCATTTGTGACAATACACTATATTGTCTAAAGCACAAGGGATCCCTGGGTGGCGCAGCGGTTTGGCGCCTGCCTTTGGCCCAGGGCACGATCCTGGAGACCCGGGATCGAATCCCATGTTGGGCTCCCGGTGCATGGAGCCTGCTTCTCCCTCTGCCTATGTCTTGGGCAGCCCAGGTGGCTCAGTGGTTTAGCGCCACCTTCAGCCTGGGGTGTGATCTTGGAGACCCGGGATTGAGTCCCACGTCCGGCTCCCTGCATGGAGCCTGCTTCTCCCTCTGCCTGTGTCTCTGCCTCTCTCTCTCTCTCTCTCTCTATCTCTGTGCCTCTCATGAATAAATAAATAAAATCTTTAAAAAATAAATAAATAAATAAAGCACAAGACATTTTATCTAATTGGAGACTGTGGATGAGTTCAGAAGCTTAAATTATTCCTTGGTAAAATCTGCTTTAACCAGAAACCATCCTTTTAAACATGGAACTAATTTGGCTTCTTTGTTAAGGGTCTGCCTTTATTTATTTCTCCTATGACACAATTGCCCATAAAACTATCATACCAATTATAGCAGCATCTACTTTGTGTGTTTCCAACATGGAACAATATTTCCATAACAGCATTGTTTATATTGTAGCAAATATTGGTTCTATCCTTTTCCATTATCCTAGGACCTTTGGGACCTGGTGTTCCTGCCTGCTGGCAATTGGATCTATCTTCTAGTCTCTCTTGAGGACAAGAGACGTTTACATACCTACAATCAACAGAGATTTATACCCAACACCATGGGAAATTATTCTCTCCTTAATGGAATTCTCTCCTCAACATTTAATCTTTTCTTTTGTGCCCTGAAGAACAAAGACATGAAGAGAAGATAATCATTTGCTGCAGATCTAAATATTCTGCCAGATAGATCCACAGAATCCTCTAATGTTCACTGAATTAAAATAATGTATTCTGGAAAATAACCCCTTACCTACCCAGGGTGTCATATCTAACAATCTTATGTGTCATCTCAATGGTGCCTTCAACAAGCTGTATCAATGCACATTCAGACTAGAAGGTTCTGGGGAGTGGAGTGTGTGATACAACAATGAACCCATAGTCATTTGCCCACTGTTACACCTCCTCTGCATTCATTTGAGTTGTTTGGTCTGATGAAATGTTACATAGAATCCAATGTCAGTGGATAAAACATACTGCAAGCCCTCAGTTGCTGTGCTTAATGCCCTGAGGGCAAGAAAAAACTCCATTTCTGGAATATTTGTCTATTTCAATCAAAATGAATTTATACCAGGAAGAAATTATCTAAAATAGTTATTCTGGCATTGATTGGCCAATGGTGTCTTCCTGGGATGATGCATTATCAGGCCTGGCTCAGCTTTGGTCTTTGTCACTGACTACTTGGGAATCTGGCAGTGATGGTATCTAGATCAACACTGGTGAGTAGAAGCCCAAAAGCTCCAAACATGGCTATTACTGCTTTATTATGCCCATTTACCAGCAAAACCAAAGGCTGATGGATTTCAACTAGCAGAATCCTTTTTTTCCTATTTAATTAGTACTTTACCCATAGTGGATTTTCCCTTAGGAGTGTTTTCATGAAATACCAAGATATCCTCATTTAACAGTCACTCCCATGTGTCCACTCACATACCACAAACACTCCCTGTTTCCAAATTTTCAATTATGCTACATCCATATTTCTAGGCAATCTTCCAAGTAACTTGCCACTGCACAAGACTATTAGTTATTCTAACTTTGAAGCATTTCTCTTTCCACAATAAGTGAGAGATCAGGTGCATATGAAAAAGTTCTAAATATGGGAACTATTTCTCACTCACTAAAGCCATAACATACAAAGCTACGTCAACTATAATTCAAGTTTGAATATTTTTCCTTCTCTATCTGCTAATTTAGTGAATCCCTTATTTTGCCATAAGTCCAAGCTGACCAAGAGACATAAATACATCCTTTGTGGCACATGGGGATCTGCTTGTGTAAATTATGGTGCTTCAATTGCTTCTCATGCTCAATCTTGGATTCATCAATTTCATGTTTTAACAAATTTTTCTGAGGCAAATCCAAACTCGTTATTTGATGGACATGAGGGAACCCAAATTATGATGGGCAGGTCTGACCTCTACTCACTTGATAATATAGTCAGATACTCTTTTTTTTAAGTGCTAATTTAAATTTCAATTAGTCAACATAGAGTGTATTACTGTCAGGTGTACAATGTAGCTATTATTTAACACTCCCAGACAATACCCGGTGTTTATTAAAAGTGCACTTTTTAAATCCCATCACCTATTTAACCCATCATCACACCCACCTCCCATCTGGTAACCATAGTTTGTTCTTTGTAGTTAAGAGTCTGTTTCCTGGTTTGCCTCTGTCTCTCTTTTCCCTCCTGTGTTCATTTGCCTGGTTTCTTAACTTTCACATATGAGTGAAATCATATGGTATTTGTGTTTCTCTGCCTTACTTCACTTAAAATAATATTCTCAGGGCACGTGGGTGGCTCAGCAGTTGAGTGTCTGCCTTTGGCTCAGGGCGTGACTCCAGAGTCCTGGCATTGAGTCTTGCATTGGGCTCCCTACAGAAAGCCTGTTCCTCCCTCTATGTCTCTACCTCTCTGTGTGTCTTTCATGTATAAATAAATAAAATCTTAAAAAAATAATAATACTCTCTGCTCACATCATTGCAAATGGCAAGATTTCATTATTTCATGGCTGAGTAACATTCCTTTGTGTATATATACCACTTCTTTATCCATTCATCAGTTGGTGGCCTTGGGCTGCTTCCATAATTTGGCTATTGTAGATGATGCTGCTATAAACATCGGGGTGCATATTTCACGTTGCATTAGTATTTTTGGATTCTCTGAGTATAATACCTGGAAGTATAATTGCTGGATTATAAAGTAGTTCTATTTTTAACTTTTTGAGGAACTTCTATACTGCTTTCTAGAGTGGTTGTACCAGTTTGCATCCCCACCAACAATGAGTGTTGCCCTTTCCCCACATTCTCTTCAACACCTGTTTCTTCTGTTTTTGAATTTAACCATTCTGAGAGGTGTGAGGTGGTAAATCATCGTGGCTTGATTTGCATTTCCCTGATAAGTGATGTTGAGCATCTTTTCATGTGTCTATTGACCTTCTGAATTTCTTTGGAAAAATGTCTGTTCATGTCTTTGTCCATTTCTTAACTGAATTATTTATTTTTGAGGTGTTGAGTTTGATAGATTCTTTATAGATTTTTTATACTAATCCTTGATCAGATATGTCGTTTGCAAATATCTTCTCCCATTCTGTAGGCTGTCTCACTTTTTAAGATTTTATTTACTTATTCATGAGAGACACAGAAAGAAAGAATAGAGACATAGGCAGAGGGAGAATCAAGCTCCCCGCAGGGAGCCTGAGGTGGGACTGAATCCCTGAACCCCAGGATCACACCCTGAGCCAAACGCAGACGCTCAACCACTGAGCCACCCAGGCTTCCCTGTAGGCTTTTAGTTTTGTTGATTATTTCCTTCTCTGCACAGAAGCTTTTTATCTTGATGAAGTCCCAGTAGTTCATTTTTGCTTTTGTTTCTCTTGCTCTTGTGACATGTTTAATAAGAATTTGCTTGGCTGAGGTCAGAGAGGTTTCTGCCTTTGCTGTCCTCTATGATTTTAATAGTTTCCTGTCTCACATTTAGGTCTTTCATCCCTTTTGAATTTATTTTTGTGTGTGGTGTAAGATAGCGTACAGTTTCATTCTTCTGTATGTTGCTGTCCAATTTTCCTACACCGTTTGTTGAAGAGACTTTTTTCCTTCTTTGTCAAAGATTAGTTGATCATAGAGTTGAGAGTCCATTTCTGGGTTCTCTATTTTGTTCCATTGATCTATGTGTCTGTTTTTGTGCTAGTACCACACTGTCTTGATGATCACAGCTTTGTAATACAGCTTGAAGTCTGGAATTATAATGCCTCCAGCTTTGCTTTGCCTTTTCAACATTATTTTATCCATTCAGGGTCTTTTCTGTTTCCAGACAAATTTTAGAACACAATTCTTTATACACTCCATGTCAGCACCTATACAACTTAATGTTGGAGGGAAAATCTGATACTGACTGTTTCTCTCTATAATCATACCCACTAGTATCAGGTATAGCTTTCACACAGCCCAGGAATCATACTACATACCCAGCTCTATCACATATTCTCAATTTTTTTAATTTTTCATATTGCATTATCTGTTCTTATCCTTCCAAAACAATCTTTCCTATCTCTGTTCAAAGCTATTTAATGTAAATCCTAATTCTCTGAGAAATGTGTGAAGATCTCTAAGAACTTCAAACAAATTTCCTCTTACCTACCATTTGCATATGTGTCTATATATTCTATTACTAATTTCTTACTATAGAAAAGCTGCCTGTGTTTTTGTCAGAGTGACAACCCTAAATTTGTGCACTAGATCAAGTTCTGGTCAAAACGACAGGATCTCACTTCACCAATACTCCTTTTTCTTTCTATACCATCATCTTTTCTGTCTTGAGTGAACAATCTTTTTTAGACTAGGGATATTCTGTTTTCTTCCCTTCTCTTTCATCCACTCACATTATTTACCTGGTATCTATAGTCTGGTAATTCTTATCTATAAATGTCTTTCATTTTTGAAAAAAGATTTTATGTATTTATGAGAGACACACAGAGAAGGACAGAGACATAGGCAAGGGAGAAGCAGGCTGCCGGTGGGGAACCTGATGTCAAATTCAATCCTGGGATGCCAGGATCATGATACGAACTACAGGCAGACAGACGCTCAACCACTGAGCCACCCAGGCACCGTATAAATATATCTAATAGAGATGTCATCCCTAAACTTGACTCGTGTATACAGCTACCTACTTGATATTGAAATTTGGATGTCTTAATACTTTCTTAAACTGAATAAGGCAAAACAATATTCAGATATCACCACCTGGGATCCCTGGGTGGCGCAGCGGTTTGGCGCCTGCCTTTGGCCCAGGGCGCGATCCTGGAGACCCGGGATCGAATCCCACGTCGGGCTCCCGGTGCATGGAGCCTGCTTCTCCCTCTGCCTGTGTCTCTGCCTCTCTCTCTCTCTGTGACTATCATAAATAAATAAAAATTTAAAAAAAAAAAAAAAAAGATATCACCACCTACCCAAAATAATTACTTTCTGTTCCTGATATAGTTTTCATATCTTAGAAAACTTAAAGAAAAAAGTTGAAATCATTTTTGGCTCCTTGGTTTTTATATATCCCATCCATCAGTAAATCTTGTTGACTCAATATACTTAAGTTTGATCTTCGTTATCTTCAGTGCTTATTTCCTTGGTCTGGTTATGTCTACTTTTATCTAAATTATTGCAATATTTTCACCAGTATCCTCCACCAGTTTTTATTCTGTCACAAGCACCATATATCAATAGACCCAGGAGGAGTCTCACCCTGTTATGTGCTAGATGACAGGTATACAGAAGCCTGCTCATGGCTATAGACACTGAAGTAGCATATGAATCAGATAAAGCCCCTCTGGGTAAATGGATGGGAGTCCCTAGAAAACACAGATTGGGACAGTCACTCAGATAAGAGAGTCTTTTTTGAAGGACAAGAGCCCAGTACAAAATACTATTACTGTTGAAGAAAAAAAAACCATCTTTAGATGGATGGAAGAGAGTAAGAGGGAACATATTAGCTTTTTTTCACATCAGCCCTTCCCAAGATAGCATACGTAAGTGCCAAGACAATACTTGACTCGTGATTTCCTCCCCAGGAAAGTGAAATTATGTGAATTGGCACCATACTTCTATAGATTTGTAAAGCTCTACAGAGCTTCCAGAAAAGCTCATTTCTCTCTGACTCAATACAGAGTACTGAAGTATGATCTGTATGACTGTGGGGAGTGAGCAGCTGGGAAATCTAGACAGGGCTCAGGATAGAATGTATGAAAGGGGTGTGTATCCAACTAACCACATCACTGTCTCGATTAGGAAGTTCACTCACTTACCACTATAAATGTGTTGACTATGGATTCCCACAAATGCTCATGAGAAACCCCAGGGATACATATGCCTTACCTATGCATATTCCCACCTCATTACTTAGTCCTTGTAACCACTCCCCACAGTGATAAGAGTAAGTAAGCTGTTGCAGATGCATAGTAGGTATACAAAGAAGGCCTCCTCAAACCCACAGGCTTTGGATAAAGCACAAAATCTAGCTTTCAGCACCATCCTAGGAAAAAAAAGGCCTGTAAGCACTTGGCCATTTTTTGCAGGAGCTGGAGAAGGCATACCATTTTTAAAAATTTGCAACAATACAAAGCAAGAAGTATGCAAAAATGAACTACTAGAAAAAATTTAAGAAAGTCTGTGTTCCTAGCTGACCTAATAGAAGGTACCCTATAAGTCCATCCATATTATCAAAACACATTTCATAATTTTATGGCTCACTAATATTCCTTTGTAATTAGATACTACATTTTCTTTCTCCATCCATCTATTGATGGACACTTACATCGCTTACATACCTTTGCTACTGTAAGCAAACAACATAATGGTGCATATAACTTTTAAAATTAAAATTTTCATTTTTTATCAAGTACCCAGCAGAAAAATTACAAGATTATACATTATTTATATTTTTAATTCTTTCAAGAATCTTCATACTGTTTTCCATAGTGGTTTCAATAATTTACATTCCCATCAACAGTGCATGAGTGTTTCCTTTTCTTCACATCCCTGCCAATACTTGTTATTGCTTGTTTTTGATACTAGTTCTTTCTATTAGGTGATATCTCAAAAATCAGAGTGGGAAAGACAAATGTCAAATGATTTATTTTAGATGTAAAATATAAAAACAACAACAACAAACCCACACCCAAATGAACAAAGAAACAAACAAAAAAATACCCAGACACAAACTCATAAATATAGACAACAAACTGCTGGTTTCAAGAGGGGATGTTGGGTGAAATAGATGAAGGAAATCAAGAGGTAAAAATGTTTATTTATAAAATAAATAAAGCACAGAGATGAAAAGTACAACATAGGAAATATATTGTAAATATATATATATGTTAACTTTATTCTTTTAAAGATTTATTTATTTATTTGAGACAGAGAGAGAGCATGAGCAAGAGAGGGAGAGGGAGAGCAGGAGAGGCAGGAGAAGCAGAAGGAGAGGGAGAAAGAATCTTAGGCAGAACCCATGCCAAGCCTGGAGCCTGACAATGGGCTTGATCCCACAACTCTGAAATCACAACCTCAGTCGAAACTAAGAATCAGATGTTTAACCCACTGCACCACTCAGCTGCCTCTGTATGGTAACTTTAAATGGTAACTATATTTATCATGGTAAGCATTACATAATATATAGAGTTGTTGAATCACTATATTGTACACTTAAAGCTAACACAATCTTGTATGTCAACTATACTTCAATAAAGAATAAAATTAAAAACAACACAGTGGTCAGAAAATATGTAAAAAAGTTCAGCAAACAGATATAAATTATAAAATAAAATTTTGGTGCTAAAAATACAATGAATAAATTTTTTAAAATATAGTAGAGAGCATCAATAGCAGAATAAATCAAGCAGAAAAAAGTCCATCAAGTAGAAGACAGGATATTTTAAATAATCCATTAATAGGAGAAAAAAGAAAAATAATAAAAAAGAGTGAAGACAACATAAACAATTGGATAACATTAAGGTACCATTAGATATCATTTACATCTGTAAATATTAAAATCTTTCTAGAAGGGAAGAAGAAGGTGACAAAAAGCTTATTTAAGAAAAATGTGGCTGAGAACTTCCTAAATATGGTGCAATATTTAGACATCCAAATTTCTTAAGACAATAGATTATCCCAAAATTTTAATCCAAAGTTATCTTCTTCAGGCATATTATTATAAAACTTTCAAAAGTCAAATACAAAGAAATAATTTTAAAAGTATTAAACATAGAAGCAGGGGCACCTGGGTGGCTCAGTGGTTGAGCATCTGCCTTTGGCACAGTTCATGATCCTAGGGCCTGGGATCAAGTCCTGCATCAGGTTTCCCAGAGGGAGCCACTTCTTCCTCAACCTATGTCTCTGCCTCACTCTCTGTGTCTCTCATGAATAATAAAATCTTTTTTAAAATGAACAGAGAAGCAAATCCCTTATGTAAGAGAAACTCCATAAGACTATTTGCAGATTCCTCAGAAGAGACCTGAAAAGGTGATGATCTTTGCAAAGTGCTGAGAGAAAGAAAAGTACCAAGAATCCACAGGAAAATTGACCTTCAGAAGTGAAAGTGAGGTAATGACTTTCCATGACAAGCAAAAGCAGAGAAAGTTTAACACCACTAGTGTCTTACTGAAAATACTGAAAAGACATCTTCAAGAAAAAATATATATACTTTAATGAGTTAGCATAAAACCATATGGAAATATACATCAAATTGGTAAAGGTCAACATATTGTATACAGTCAAAATCAGGATGCCTTAGTACTGTATTACAGTGGTATATTAACCACTTTATTCTAGAAATTGTGTTTAAATTATTTGAAGTATCAGTATCTACAATAATTTGTAAATGGATACTCAATATTAAATTATGTAAACTACAACAGGAAAAACATAAAAGAGGGAGTAAAAGGATAAGGTTTTATAAGTGATTGAAATCATACACTTCATAAGTATTTTTAAAATGGTGAGCATAAATAAAAACCTACAGTAGATACAAACAATATAAAGAGAATGAAATAAAAACATACCACTATAGAAAATCATTGATTCACGTAAAGACAGCAAGACATATGGAAAATAACAAGAAAATAAAACAAGAGCCTGAAAATAATAAATAAGATGATACTCTTTTTATAAATTTATTTTTTATTGGTGTTCAATTTGCCAACATATAGAATAACACTCAGTGCTCATCCCATCAAGTGCCCACCTCAGTGCCCGTCACCCAGTCACCCCCCACCCCCACCCACCTCCCCTTCCACCACCCCTAGTTCGTTTCCCAGAGTTAGCAGTCTCTCATGTTCTGTCTCCCTTTCTGATATTTCCTACTCATTTTTTCTCCTTTCTCCTTTATTCCCTTTCACTATTATTTATATTCCCCAAATGAATGAGACCATATAATGTTTGTCCGTCTCTGATTGACTTATTTCACTCAGCATAATACCCTCCAGTTCCATCTACGTCAGTGTAAATGGTGGGTATTTGTCATTTCTAATGGCTGAGTAATATTCCATTGTATACATAAACCACATCTTCTTTATCCATTCATCTTCCGATGGACACCGAGGCTCCTTCCACAGTTTGGCTATTGTGGACATTGCTGCTAGAAACATCGGGGTGCAGGTGTCCCGGTGTTTCATTGCATCTGCATAAGATGATATTCTTAAGGTCTTACTTATCAACAATTAGATCAAATATAAATGGATTAAATTTTCTAATCAAAGGCAATGAAATGTCTGAATGGCAATACGTGGATAGAGGTAAGTGAAATAAGTCAGACTGAGAAAGGGCAAATACCATATGATATAAAAAGCCTCTGATTTCTGGGTATTAATTTGGCATCCTGAAACTTCACTTAATTATTTTCTCATTTGTAATAGTTTTTGGTAGTCTTTAGAGTTTTCTAAGTATAGTACCATGCCATCTGCCATTAGTGACAGTTTAAGCTGTTCTTTACCAATATGAACAACTCATTTCTTTTTCTTATCTAATAGCTTTGGGTAGGACTTCTAGTTCTGTGTTGAATAAAATTAGTGAGAGTGGACATTCGTGTCTTGTTCCTGATCCTAAGAAGAAGAAAAAGCTCAGTTTTTCACCATTGATTATGGTGTTCATTATGGGTGTTCTATATGTGGCTATTATTATATTGAGGTATGTCTTTTCTAATCCTACTTTGCTGGCAGTTTCCATCATGAATAGATGTTGCATTTTGTCAAGTGGTTATTCCTCATCTATCAAGATAATCAAATGATTTTTTTACCTTCATTTTGTTGATGGGGTGTATCATGTTAAGTGATGCATAAATGTTAAACCATCTTGTATTCCTGGGATAAATCCCACTTTGATAGTGGTACATGATGATTTTAATGCATTGTTAAATGTGGTTTGATAATATTTTGTTGAAAATGTTTACATCTATGTTCTTCAGGTATATTATCTTGTACTTTTCTTTGTGTGTTTAGTGTCTGCATGGTTTTAGTATCAAGGGACTGCTGGCATTATAGAGTGTACCTGGAAGCTTTCTTTTCTCTTCCATTTTTTGGAATAGTTTGAGAATATGTATTAACTGTCTTTTAAATAGTCTGTAAAATTAATCTGTGAATCCATCTGGTCTTGGACACTTATTTTTTGGTAGTTCTTTTTTGATTACTGATTCAATATTTTTACTAGTAACTGGTCCATTCAGATTTTCTATTTCTTTCTGACTCAGTTTGGAAGTTCATATGTTCTAGGAATTTAATTATTTCTTACACGTTCAAATTGTTGGCATATGTGTATACTCTTTTAGACTTTTGTAATTCAATGGTGTAAGTTGCTATTTTCCCCCTTTCATTTCTGATTTTATTTATTCGGCTCTTCTCTCTCTCTCTCTCTTTTTCTTTGATGAGTCTGGCTAACAATTTATCAGTTTTGTTTATCCTTTAAAAATAAGCTCTTTGTGCTGAGTAAAATAAGTCAATCAGAGAAAGACAATTATCATATGGTTTCACTCATATATAGAATATAAGAAATAGTGAAAAGAGTCAAAAGGGAAAGGAGGGGAACTGAGTGGGGAAAATCAGAGAGGAAGACAAATCATGGGAGACTCCTAACTCTATGAAACAAACAAGGGTTTCAGAAGGGGAGGTGGGTGGAAGGATAGGGTAAGTGGGTGACAGGCACTCTGGAGGGCGCTTGATAGGATGACCACTGGGTGATATACTATATGTTGACAATTGAACTTAAATTATTAAATTAAATTTAAAAAGCTCTTTGTTTTATTGATAAAACAATTAACATTTTTAAAATGTCCATAGTATTCAAGATATCTAGTGATTAAACAAAATCTCTATCAACATTTCAATGGTTTTTTTCAAACCAATAGAATAAAACATCCTTAAGTGTGTAAAGAGAGACAAAATATCCTAGATATCCAAAGCAATCTTTTTTTAAATTTTATTTATTTATTCAACAGTGGGAGGGCACAAGCAGGGAAGATGACAGAGGGGGGAGAAGGAAAGAGGGCTTCCTACTGATCGGAGAGCCCAATGAGAGGCTTGATCCCAGGACTAAGGGATCATGACCTAAGCCATAGGCAGATGCTTAACCAACTGAGCCATGCAGGTGTCTCTCAAACCCATCTTAAAATAAAGAAATCTGGAAGCATCACACACGGATTTCAAAGTATATTACAAAGCTATAGTAATCAAAACAATATGGTTGTAGCATACAAACAGAATCTTAGATCAGTGGAACAGAATAGAGATTCCCAAAATAAAATCACTAATATACGGTCAATAAATTTATAACTAAAGCCAAGAATATACAGCATGAAAATGAAAGTCTTTTAAATAAATAGTATTAGTAAAACTAAACTATGCAAAAGAATGTAACTGGACCACCATAATACACCACACATAAAAACAACTCATAATGGATTAAAGAATTGAGGCTATGACTTAAAAGCCTAAAACTCCTAAAATAAAATATAGTGGGTAATTTCCTTGCATTAATTTTGGCATTGCTTTTGGATTCGACACCAAAAGCAAATATAAACAAGTCAGAGTACATCAATCTAGAAAAGCTGCTGCACAACAAAGGTAATCATCAATAAAACGGAATGCAACCTATGTATAGGAGACAAACTTTGCAAATCATATATCTGATAAGGGTTTATTCCAAAATATAAAGACAAGTCATATGACTCCATAGAAAAGCATTAAATAATCCAATTTAATATGAGCAGAGGAAATCTGAGTATTTTTGCCAAAGAAGGCACACAAATAATAACAGGTACGTGAAAAGTTACTCAAATTCTCTAACACTATGGAAACAAAAATTTAAACCACAATATCAATTCACATCCATTAGACGGCTATCAGTGAGAAGACAAGAGATAACATGCATTATCTAGATTGTGAGTCAATGGGAAACCTTGTTCACTGTTGGTTGGAATGTGAGTTGGTGAAGTTATTATAGAAAATAGTTTGTACGATCCTCAAGCAATTAAAACTGAACTAGTGTGTTGTCTAGTAATCCCATGTTTGGGTATATAGCCAATAAAATAAGGATATCAAATAGATATTTGTGCTATCATATTCATTGCAGTAATATTCATAACAGCTATGATATGAAAACAATTTTTGCCCAACAATGTAATGAATGGGTAAAAAAGGTTTGCTATAAGTGTATATAATGGAATATTATTCAGCCATAAGAAATTCTGCCATTTGTGAAAACATAAATGGACTGAAAGATACTAAGTCAGACAGAAATAAATAAAGTCAAGGTATGACATTACCTTGTGGAATCTAAAAAGGCTAGCCTCACAGAAACACAATAGAATGATGGTTACTCAGGAGTGTGGGAGAAATGAGGAGATATTGGTCAAAATATACAAGCTTCCACTCATAAGTTCTGACAATAACATATAATATGATGATTCTGAAGATAACATATAATATGATGATTCTAGTTAACACTACTGTACTGTATATTTGAAAGTGGCTAAGAGAATAGATCTTAAATGTTCTCATGACACATAAAAAATAGTAAATATGTAGGTGGTGAAGATATTAACTATCCCTATCATAATCATTTTACAATATGTACATATAACAAATAATTGTTCTATATCTTAAATTTATTCAGTTTTATGTCAATTATATATCAATAAAGCTTGTTTAATTTAGAGGTAAGGTAAAATATGCTCAAAATATATAATAAATGCTACATTATATGAAGCCAGTTCTATTTTTTATTATGAAATTTATTACTATCATTAAGATAGCAAAATTTCCTCACATGTAGTGAAGCCATTAAATTGAAATTTACTTATAATAACAATCATTCTTGGCCAGGAATTTACACTTACATTATTTTTTTCCCTGAAAACATAAAGTAAATGTTAATATAAAAAATTAAATATAAAAATTTCAATCCTCAATTAAATCTTATTGTAACATACTTTACAGAAATGCTAGGTAGCCTAACTAACATGCTTCATTTCCTGAAGGGGTGGTTGGTTGCATTGATGGTTTCAGGGGTGCATGTGTAAGAAGAGAATCACTGAGCAGCTTTGTATAGTGCTCTTTATGCTAGTCTTTCTGGATTCCTCTCGTGTAGTCAGGCTCTTGTTTTCATTAAGTTGACACATTATATTTCACTCATCCATTCAGAAGGGCTTCACTGATGAGAAGTATGGCCCTCCATTTCTGCTGTGAGGGCAAAGGCTTTTCTATGACATTAGAAGTAAGAAGTAATTAGTAGACACAGTACAATACTGATGAACCTTGAGGACATACTGCCAAGTAAAACTAGTATCATTTACAGAAGGTACTTAACATAGATAAATTTATAGAAAAAGAAAGTAAAATGGTGGTTGCTAGGGGTTTGGAGGAGAAGATAATGAGTTGTTAATGGTTAATGGCTATAATCTCAACTTTGCTAGATGAAACAAATTCTGGAGGTGGATGATATTTATTGTTTGTACAACAATGTGAATGTAGTTAATGTCACTGAATTATACAAGTATCTTTAATGAGGGGAGTATAAATGGCAGTGTAGGAAGAACTTGAACTCATAACCCATGAACACACAAAATCTAACCTACAATTACAGCAATTTCTCTTCAATAGAAATTGAGAGCTGATTGAACAGTTTCTGTACAAAAAAAGGATAAAGATATCACATAGAGAATGGCAGGAGATGAAGTAACCGTAATGATGGAAATACCACCTCTGATGCTGCAAACTGCACTGGGGAAGGATAACATTGAAAAAACAAAACAAAGGGATTTAGGGGCAAGATGGTGGAAGAAAAGGATCCCCAAGTCACCTGGCCTCACCTACCTACCTAGATAACTTCAAATGATCCTGATAACCTTTGAATTCAGCCTGAGATTTAAAGAGAGAACAGCTAGAATGCTACAGTGAGAAGAGTACACACTTCTATCAAGGTAGGAAGATGGAAAAATAAATAAATGAATAAATAAATAAATAAATAAATAAATAAATAAATAAATAATAGAGCATCCAAGAGGGAGTAGCCCCCGCAAAGAGACAGGCAAAGGCCGGGCAGGGGAGCCCCCAGGACAGGAAAGCTCAGTCCAGAGAAGAGGGAACTTTACCAATCTTCCTGGATGGAAAGGTACTCGGAGGGAACTCAGGCAGGATCCTGGGAGGGGCAGTGGAGCCCCCAGGGTCCCAGGGTCACTAACATGGGGGGGCACCCTGGGGGGAGAGCGTGCCACACACCGAGGGCAGAGCTCCCTAAAGGCCTGGAGCGCCTGCCCGGCGGGGCCTCAGGAGCAGCTCAAGCGTCAGCTCAGGCAGCTCCGGACGGAGGTGGCTGTGCAGGCCCAGGAGCACGATTCCAGCAGCTAAGGCCCCAGAGCCCAGGGTGCCAGAAAACAGCCCAGGATCCTGCACTCCCCCGGGACAGGTAGAGATTGGGAGGGCCCAGGACAGCGAGGACACTCATGCCATTGGGTGCCCCTGAGCTGTGTATATCAGTGACCCCCACCCCTGGAGCATCCAGGCCAGTGCGGTTTGGGAGCAGCGGTAGTTACTGCAGGAGCTGACTCCAGAGCTGGAGAGCTGGCCACCATCAGTGAGGTTGTTCCTCCTGGTGTCACTCTGTGCCTGGGATGGAGCAGGGCGGCCAGAGATGAGAGGCCTCATGGGGTAAACAGCTCTCCCTGAGGCATGCACCTGGCAGGGGGCAAGGCAGCTCAGCCAGGGCCACAGGCCTGAGAATCAACACAGCAGCCCCCATCCCAAAAAGACCAGCTGGAAGGAGAGGGGAAGAGCAAGTTCTTGACTAAGCAGCCCTGGAAAGCTCCAGGGGAAGTCAAGGGAATTACAGTATATAGAACATAGGATATCCCTCCTTGTTTTTTGTTTGTTGTCCCCCCCGTTTTTTTTTCTCTTTTTCCTTCCGTTTTCCACTACAACTTGTCTTTAGCCACTCTGCACTGAGCAAAATTGTTAGAAAGAAGAACTCACCACAAATACTCTCTCCCACAGAGTTACAAAATTTGGATTACAATTCCATGTTAGAAAGCCAATTCAGAAGCACAATTATAAAGCTACTGGTGGCTCTGGAAAAAAGCATAAAGGATTCAAGAGCTTCATGACTGCTAAATTTAGATCTAATTAGGCCGAAGTTAAAATCAATTCAATGAGATGCAATAAAAACTGGAGGTCCTAAAATGAGGGTTAATGAGGCAGAAGAGCGAGTGAGTGACACAAAAGACAAGTTGATGGCACAGAAGGAAGTTGAGGGAAAAAAAAGAAAACAATGAAAAGATCCTGAAGATAGGTTGAGGGAAAAAAATGACAGCCTCAGAAGGAAAAATTCTACGTTTAATTGGGGTTCCCGAGGGCACTGAAAGGGACAGAGGTCCAGAATATGTATTTGAACAAATCATAGCTGAGAAAATCCCTAACTTGGGAAGGGAAACAGATATTCAGATCCAGGAGATAGAGAGATTGCCCCCTAAAATCAATAAAAACGGCTCAACACCTCGACATTTAATAGTGAAGCTTGCATATTCCAAAGATAAAGAGAAGATCCTTAAAGCTGCAGGAGACAAGGGATCGCTAACCTTTATGTGGAGAAGCATTAGGTTAACAGCAGACCTCTCCACAGAGACCTGGCAGGCCAGAAATGGCTGGCAGGATATATTCAGGGTACTGAATGAGAAGAACATGCAGCCAAGAATACTTTATCCAGCAAGGCTCTCATTCAGAATAGAAGGAGAGATAAAGAGCTTCCAAGATCAGCAGAAATTGAAAGAATATGTGACCACCAAGCCAGCTCTGAAGAAATATTAAGGAGGACTCTGTAAAAGAAACAGGAAGTCCAAGGAAACAATCCACAAAAACATGGATTGAATAAGTATTATGATGACACTAAATTCATATCTCAGTAACTCTGAACGTGAATGGACTTGATCCCATCAAAAGGCTCAGGGTTTCAGACTGGATAAAAAAAGCAAGACCCATCTATTTTCTGTCTATAAGAGACTCATTTTAGACATAAAGACACCTACAGCCTGAAAATAAGAGATTGGAGAACCATTTACCATTCAAATGATCCTCAAAAGAAAGCAGGGGTAGCCATCCTCATATCAGATAAATTAAAGTTTATCCCAAAGACTGTAGTAAGAGATGAAGAGGGACATTATATCATACTTAAAGGATCCATCCAACAAGAGGACTTAACAATCATGAATATCCATGCTCCTAAGTGACAGCTGCCAAGTGTATCAATCAATTATTAACCAAAGTTAAGACACTATTAGATAATACACTTATACTGGTAGACTTGAACACGGCACTTTCTGTATTGACAGATATTCGAAGCACAACTTCTCCAAAGAAACAAGAGCTTTAAATGATACACTGGACCAGATGGATTTCACAGATATCTACAGAACTTTACATCCAAACTCAACTGAATACACATTCTTCTCAAGTGCACATGGAACTTTCTCCAGAATAGACCACATACTGGGTCACAAATCAGGTCTTAACCAATACCAAAAGATTGGGATCATCCCCGCATATTTTCAGTGCATAATGCTTTGAAACTAGAACTAAACCACAAGAAAAAATTTGAAAGAAATTCAAACACGTGGAGGTTAAAGACCATCCTGCTGAAAGATGAAAGGGTCAACCAGGAAATTAAGGAAGAATTAAAGAGATTCATGGAAACTAATGAGAATAAAGATATAACCATTCAAAATATTTGGGATGCAGCAAAAGCAGTCCTGAGGGGGACATACATCGCAATACAAACATCCATTCAAAAACTGGAAAGAACTCAAATACAAAAGCTAACATTGCACCTAATGGAGCTGGAGAAAAAACAGCAAATAGATCCTACACCCAGCAGAAAAAGACAGTTAATAAAGATTTGAGCAGAACTCAATGAAATAGAGGCCAGAAGAACTGTGGAACAGATCAACAAAACCAGGAGTTTGTTCTTTGAAAGAATTAATATGATGGATAAACCATTAGTCAGCCTTATTAAAAAGAAGAGAGAAAAGACTCAAATTAATAAAATCATGAATGAGAAAGGAGAGATCACTACCAACACCAAGGAAATACAAACGATTTTAAAAACATACTATCAACAGCTATACGCCAATAAATTAGGCAATCTAGAAAAAAATGGACGCATTTCTGGAAAGCCACAAACTACCAACACTGGAACAGGAAGAAATAGAAAACCTGAACAGGCCAATAACCAGGAGGTCATCAAAAACCTCCCAAGACACAAAAGTCCAGGGCCAGATGGCTTCCCAGGGGAATTCTATCAAACATTTAAAAAAGAAACCATACCTATTCTACAAAAGTTGTTCGGAAAGAGATGGAATACTTCCAAACTCGTTCTATGAGGCCAGCATCACCTTAATTCCAAAACCAGACAAAGACCCCGCCAAAAAGGAGAATTTTAGACCAATATCCCTGATGAAGATGGATGCAAAAATTCTCAACAAGATACTAGCCAATAGGATCCAACAATACATTAAGAAAAGTATTCACCATGACCAAGTAGGATTTATTCTCGGGACACAAGGCTGGTTCAACAGTCGTAAAACAATCAATGTGATTCATCATATCAGCAAGAGAAAAACCGAGAACCATAGGATCCTCTCAATAGATGCAGAGAAAGCATTTGACAAAATACAGCATCCATTTCTGATCAAAACTCTTCAGAGTGTAGGGGTAGAGGGAACATTCCTCAGCATCTTAAAAGCCATCTACGAAAAGATGTGTATTCTACTACTTTAGGATGGAATGTTCTTAATATATCCCTGAAGTCCATCTGGTCCAGTGTATCATTCAAAGCCATTGTTTCCTTACTGATTTTCTTAGATAATCTGCCCATTGATTGTGGGACCCAGGAAATTTAACAAAAATCCCCTACCCCTGGACAAGCAAAGCAGGACTAACTCCATTTTGTGCTACGCCTGCCATCTCATTCATTTGGGGAATATAAAAAGTAATGAAAGGGAATAAAGGGGAAAGGAGAAAAATAAGTGGAAATATCATAAAGGGAGACAGAACATGAAAGACTCCTAACTCTGGGAAACAAACTAGGGGTGGTGGAAGCATAAGTGGGCGGGGAGGTGGGGGTGACAGGGTGACGGGCACTGAGGTGGGCACTTTGACGAGATGAGCACTGGGTGTTATTCTATATGTTGGCAAATTGAATACCAATAAAAAATAAGTTTATATATATATATATATATATATATATATATATATATATATATATAAAAAGAAACAGTCTCCAGAATAGATCACATACAAGGTCACAAATCAGACCTCATTGAGTACAAAAAGATTGAGATCTTAATGTGCATACTTTCTGACCACAATGCTATGAAACTTGAAATCAACCACAAGAAAAAAATTGGAAAAACCACAAATACATGGAGGTTGAAATACATGCTACTAAAGAATGAATGTGTTAGCCAGGAAATTAAATAAGAAATTTTAAAAAAATATGTGGAAACAAATGCAAAGGAAAACATGATGGTCCAAAGCCCTTGGGTGGTCATAAAAGGAAAGTATATACAAATATAGACCTATCTCAAGAAGCAAAAAAATTCAAATAAACCTAAAGTTACATCTAAAGAAGTCAGAAAAAGAATAACAAAGCCTAAAGCCAACAGAAAAAGGGAAATAATAAAGATTAAAACAGAAAAAAGATGATAATTAAATGAAAACAAACAATACATCATGGAACCCAGTAGCTGGCTCTTTGAAAAAATTAATAAAATTTATAATCCTGTAGCCAGAGTAATCAAAAAGAAAAGAGAAAGGACCCAAATAAATAAAATGCAAATGAAAGGGGAGAAATAACAGCTAATATTACAAAAATACAAACAATTATAAAAAGATAATATGAAAAAATATGTCAACAAACTGGGCAACATGGAAGAAATGGATTAATTTCTAGAAGATATATATAAATGAACAAATTTGAAACATGAAGAAAAAGAAAACCTGAACAGACCAATAACCTGCAAAAAAATTGAATCAGCAATCAAAAATCTCCCAATAAACAAAAGTCTAGGGCCAAATAGAATCGCAGGTGAATTCTACCAAACATTTAAAGAAGAGTTTATTCCTATTCTTCTCAACTATTCCAAAATATAGAAATGAAAGGAAAACTTCCAAATTTGTTTTATGAGGCCAGCATTACCCTGATTCCAATACCAGATAAAGACTCCACTAAAAAAGAAAAATACAGATCAATATCCCTGATGAGCATGGATACAAAAATTCTCAACAAAATACTAGCAAATAAAATTTAATAATACATTTACAGAATCATTCACCATGATCAAGTGGGATTTATTCCTGGGCTGCAAGTATGATTCAATATCTGCCAATCAATCAATCTGATAGACCACATTAATAACAGAAAGGATAAGAACCAAATGGTCCTTTCAATAGATGCAAAAAAAAAAAAAAGCCATCAACAGAGTACAACATTCATTCATGATAAAAACGCTCAATGAAGTAGGGTTAGAGGGACCATACCTCAACATCATTAAGGCATTGTACAAAAAAACACACCACTGCTATAATCCTCAGTGGGGAAAAAGTAAGCGTATTTCTTCTACAATCAGGAACAAGACACAGATGTCCACTCTCCCCATTGTTATTTAATATCATACTGGAAGTTCTAGCCTCAGCAATCTGACAACAAAAAGATATAAAAGACATCCAAATTGGCAAAGAAGAAGTCAAATGTTCACTATTTGCAGGTGATATGATCATCTAAATGGAAACCCAAAGACCCAAAGACCAAAACATTGCTAGAATGGATACATAAATTCATTAAATTATAGGATACAAAATAAAGAATGGAGGGAAAATAATCTTTTCTAAAAATGGTGCTGGGAAAACTGGTCAGCTAAATGCAAGGGAATGAAAATGGGCACTTACTTACACCATACTCTAAAGTAAACTCAAAATGTATTAAAGACCTAAATGTGAGATTAGAAGCCATAAATAAAGATAGGCTGTAATCTCTTGGACATCACCCTTAACAACATATTTATGGGTGTATCCTGAAGCAATAGAAACAAAAGGCAAGGTATCAGAACTACTCAAGAATAAAAATCTTTTCCAGAGTAGTGGAAACCATCAACAATGAAAAGGCAACCCACTGAATGTTAAAAGATATTTACAAATCATATATCCAATAAGGGATTAAACAGACATTTTTTCCAAAGAAGACATACAGATGGCTAACATACAGATGAAAAGATATTCAATATCAGTAATCATCAGGGAAATGAAGATCAAAACCAAATATAACCCTACATTAATCCAATTGGCTAGTATCAAAAACTGAAAAATAAAAAGTGTTGGTAATAATGTGAAGAAAAAGGATCACTTATTCACTGTTGGTGGCTATGTAAATTGGTAAAACATCTATGGACAATATGAACATGCCTCAAAAAACGAAAAATGAAAATACCATATGATCCAGTAATTCTTCTACTGGATATTTAGCCAAAGAAAACCAAAACACTAATTTGAAACTATATTTACTTACATGTTCATTACATCATTATTTGTGATAGCCAAGTTATGTAAGCAACCTATGTGTCCATCAATAGATGAGTGGAAAAATAAAATATGATACACACCCATAATTTAACATTATTCAGTCATAAAAGTAATCTTTTTAAAAAAATTATTTTTAGATTTATTTATTCATGAGAGAGAGAGAGTTAGAGACGTAAGCAGAGAGAGAGAAGCAGGCTTCTTGCAGGGAGCCTGATGTGGGACTCAATTCCCAGACCAGCTTCACGCCCTGAGCCAAAGACAGATGGCCCTCAACCACTGAGCCACCCAGATGTCCCAACCATAAAAGTAATCTTATGTAATCCTTGTTGTTCATGACAACATGGCTGAATCTAGAAAATATTATGCTGAGTGAAATAAATATAACTGGAAAAGACAAATGCTGTATGATTTCATGTATTTGCAGAATCCTGAAAAAGAATAACCAAATAAACAAAGAAACTGAAATAAAAAAGAACATTTATAAATATAGAAAATAAATTGGTGGTTACCAGAAGGGAGGCAGCTGGGGAATGAGTGAAATAGGTGAAGGGGATTGAGAAGTATAAACTTTCTGCTACAAAATAAATAAATTATGAGAGTATACAGTACAGCATGGGAGATACGGTTCATAATATTGTAATAACTTTGGTGACAGATGGTAACCACACATATCCTGGTGAGCGTTGTATAATGTGTAGAATTTTCAACTCACTATATATACACTACAAACTAATGCAACATTGCCTGTCTACTATACTTTAATAACAGCAATGAAAAGACAGGAAATTGGTTTTAAAAGCTTCCTCAAAATAGTTCAAATGGTAAATTTTATGTTAAATTAATTTTATCATTATAAAATATAATAATATAAAAAACTGATTTACATACCTCCTTCAAGAAAGACTCAAGACACTTGATTAATCTTTTAAATCTACAATTCTTATAGAAATGACTATAATGTATACATAATTACTCTATGAAGATGGATTTGCTGTTTTTGTAAAAACTTCCAGAGTTCGTTCAGGTACTTACAAAAAATATCAAATGTTATAGTTCCAGACAAAATAAATAATATTTTTTGGTATCCTGATTCAATATAATTTTTAATTTTTTGAATGCATTCTCCTTCATGTGAACTTAATTTTCTTTACTTGCTTCCAAATCTCAATTTTCCTTTTCAATTTAATTCTTTTATTTATGTAATAAATTTCCGGGTTTTTAAAGATTTTATTTATTTATTCATGAGAGGCATGGAGGGAGAGAGGCAGAGACACACACAGGCAGAGGGAGAAGCAGGCTCCATGCAGGGAGCCTGATGTGGGACTTGATCATGGGACTCCAGGACCATGCCCTGAGCCAAAGGCAGACACTCAACTTGCTGAGCCATCCAGGCATCCCCCAATTTCAGTTTTTTTAATTTCGCACTTCAAAATTTTTGTTGGAGAGATTAATATATGTATTTATTGCTAATGGAACATTTTAAAAGCCAAGATACATAAATTTAAATTGCGTATGTTCTGTTTATTAGAATTTTATTGTATTTAGGTCAACTGGATAGTACGATTTTTTTTTCCAGACGATGTGATCTCAGGACCAAAAGTCTCCATTAAATCACTCTAGGTTTAATTGGTGGGTGGGGATCATAGTCCCTGTGGTGTAACCAGTATAAACAAGCCGTACCCTAAATCTAGGCATGTTATTCCTATAGGGAGACCTTATTCTATTCTATTTCCTTTCATATTTCTCATTGTCTTAGATTCAAACTGTAGAATTCATATCATTCCGTTGGTATTACTGTCCTGACTCCTAAATTCCTAATGATATAAAAAGTAGGTGAGAATCAAGGTATTGCATATTACTAAGAGAGTATATGCTCCCATTCCTTCAATTGGCAATTTTACATTATTTTTTCCAGGAATATGGGGCTTTTTTTTTCTTTTTGAATCATCCAAAATTTAAAAACTGGAATACAAGAAGAGGCTGGATCATATATCTGGATTATCAGGTATTCTAATATATGCTCTATGAATTTTAATTGTTTAAAGAAAAAAAATAAATGATTCTGTATGTAACATTTACATAAATTTTAACTATTAGAAATAACAATAACATTGAAATCTAGATGTGAACTTGCTGATTGGTTGCAGCCAAAAATTATACTATAATTTAAATATGTCCCTAAATCTTGCTAATTGCAATGCAAGTTAATCCATATTCATAAAAAAAAATCCGTATTCATGACCATGTCAATTTGAGGCATCAAAATGTGATTTTCTCTTCCAAATTTCCTCCAAATGAAATAACTAGATAAGATCATGTCAAATAATTTGAGTCACTATAATCCCTTATTTTAAAGAGAAGACTTTGGTTTTGGTATACATAAAGAAATTGGTATGTTTTTATACCAATTGATTAATTTTAATGCATGTAAATATTCTCTAAAAGCTAGATAATGAAACATAATACAAAAACCATTCCTTTTGTGCCCAATATAATTGTGCTATAAAGAAGCCTTTTACATTATTCAGGTAGTCATTATTGTAACAAAATATTTAAATCTCCATTGTTTCCATGTCTAATTTTGACCATCACAGTGTCTCCAGGGCTGAGCTTCATGCCCGGCACATGATGTATTTGTGCTGATTGTAGATCATGAGAAGGAATATAGTGGTTTAATGGTATAAGAGCTAAAATATGGGCTATGTGCTATTGTACATATTTTCAACTATAACTGACAAATATTTCCTATATTGATAGTTTTAAGTGCATCACTAACTTCACACTTGCATTTGTCACTCTAGTAGTAAAAACTCTGAGTCCTTAACATTGTTGGTTGACCTGTTTATTTCTCTCCTCCCAATAAAGGACTTTCCTCTTAGAACTGTTTTTGTATCATTTCATAAATATTGGTATATTTTGTTTCTATTTTTGTCTCAATTTCTTCCCCTTTTGATTTTTTCTTTGATCAATTATAAATTTGTAAATTTAATTTTTTTCTTCCTGCTATTGAATTCTAGTTTTATTCTATTATAGTCAGAAATGATACTTTGTATTATTTCTATCTTTATAAATTAGGGCTTGTCTTATAACCTACCATAGGATCTATAATGGAGAATGTTCTGTGTGTACTTGAGGGAATATGTATACTGTTGCTGTTGATGGAATGTTCTGTCTATGTGTGTTTGGTCCAATTGATCTGAAGTATCACCTATGTTTCCATATTGATTTTTTATCTGGACCATCCAATCATTCTTGAAAGTGAGGTATTGAGTTCCCTATTATTACAGTATTTTGTCTATAACTCTCTTCAGATCTGTTAGTATTTGCTTCATATATTTAGCTGCTCTGATGTTGGGTTACATATATTGACAATATGATGGTCAATTCTTCTTGATGAATTGGCCCCTTTTGTCACTCAGGAACTTCTTTGTCTCTGGTGAGTTATTGAAATAAGTATATTGTATCTGATATATGCATACCCCCTGGGCTATGTTTTTGGTTATCATTTACATGGAATATCTTTTTTCCATCCCTTCACTATCAGCCTATATTTGTACTTAAAGCTGAAATGAGTGTCTTCTAGAAATTATATATTCTGATGTTGTTTGCTTATCCAATCAATCTATATCTTTGAAAGGAAAATTCAATCAATTTCTGTGTAAAGTGATTATTTATAGATGAGGACTTTCTATTGCCATCTTGTTAATTGTTTTGATGTACAATTAACTTCTTCCTTTCTTTATCTCTTATTTTCTTTGTGATTTGGTCACTTTTTGTGATGGTATGTTTTGAGTCTTTCACTTTATATTATATAAATTTTTACTCTTTCTGATTGCAATGAGACTTACATAAAATATCATATAGTTATAACACCCTATTTTAAGCTGATTACAATTTAAATTTGATCAAATACAAAAAGTCTATAATTTTACTTTCCCTGCTTATATTTGATGTTAGTGTTGCAATTTATATTTTTAACATCGTATATTCATTATCAAATCATTATATTTATAGTTATTTTAATGTTTGTCTTTTAACTTTTACTAAAGTTAACAGTTTTTATTACAAGTTCCAAAAATTCTGAATTTGACCACATATTTACCTTTATTGGTGAATTTTATATATTCATATGCTTTACATTGCTAATTGGCATAGTTTTACATTGACTTGAAGAACTCTCTTTAGTGTTTCTTATAATGAAATTCTAGTGATAATTAATTCTTCCATTTTATTTTTGGTAGGGGTGGACTTTTTATCTCTCCTTCCTTTCTGAATAGCAGCTTCCCAGGTAGAGAATTTTTTAAATACATCATCCCATGATATCCTGGCCTACCAGGCCCCTGCTGAAAAATCTGCTAATAGTTTTATGGGGGTTCCCTTGTATGTGATGAATCTGGTTTCTCTTGTTTATTTCTAAGTTTTATTTTTGCATTCTCACAGTTTTTCTTATATTGTGTCTCAGTGAACACTTATACATGACTTAAATCTACTTGGGACTCTTTGAGCTTCCTATACCTGGATATTCATATCTTTACTCAAATTTGGGAGTTTTAAATCATTTTTCTCTAAATAGACTCCCGCTTCCCTCTGAGACTCCTATTATGTTCCTATTGTATACTTTGATGATTTCCTGTAAGTCCTGTAGACATTTTCATTTTTTCTTTTTTTTTTCTTTTTTTGTTTTATCTCCTCTGAATAGCTAGTTTTAAATGACTTGTTTTCAAATTTAACAATTTATTCTTCTGATCAAGTCTCTCTGAAGCTTGTTATTCAATTTTCCATTCAATCATTGTATTCTTCAGTTATAGGATTTTTGTTTTTGTTTTTCTTTGTTAAACATCTCATTTTCTCATGTACTATTTTCGTAATTTCATTTAGTTGTCTCTTTGGGTTTTCTTTTAGTGTGTTGAACTTGTTGAAAAGAATTATTCTGAATTCTCAATCAGTTCATATATTTCTCTTCCTTTAAGATGGGTTATTGGAGATATATTCATTTCCATTGGTGGTGTTGTGTTCCCTGTTGTCTTCACATTCCTTGTATCTTTATATTGGTGCCTGCACACTTGAGAAAGCAGTCATTTGTTACATTATTTACATATTCACTTTGACAGAGAAATATATTTACCAACCATCTCCACCTGGTGTTCCAGCTAGGCTAGCCTATAGGATACAATGCAGAATTCCCCCACCAGATTGTGTTTGGGTGAGGCCAGTTCCTGAACTTAGAAGTTAGCTAAGATCTCTACCTAAGTTCTGGTTTAGCAGATCAGCTGGCTGGACTCTGTGATCTGGCATTTCCACTAGCTGAGCTCCTTGATTAGCCAGGGCCCCTGCTAGGCTCTCTGGATGGGTAAGGCCACTGGCTAGTCAGGTGGGTTCCCCAGCTAGATTCTGCAGTACAGCAGAGCGGTTGGCTGGGCTTTGCACTCAAGGGGAACCACTAACTGGGCTCCCTGGACAGATAGGGGTGCATGCTGTGATTCTTGCCCAGGCAGTGCCACTGGCCAGATTCTACAAGTGATTGGGATCTCAAGCTGAGTTCTGTGAAGAGGCAGTGTCACTGGCCAAATTCTGTGATCATGCTGTGCCACAGCCTGGGCTTTCCAATCATTCCTGGTCTGGAATTATTACATGTTTACTCCCTTAAGAGGTGGTGCCACTTACGGGTCTATGTGTTCAGGGAGGCGACATTTGAACATAGCTACAGATGAACTACGTGATCAGGTAGGCCCACTGGCTGTGATCGGTTGGGCAGGGAGCCTGACTGGTCCTAGGTACAATGGGGTTTCAGGCTATGCTCCATATTTGGGTGGCACTCTAGACTGGACAACCCCTATAGGATTGCTGTCTCTGCTCTGCAGTCAAATGAGGTCACAGGGTTGGTTCCACAGGTGGATAAGACCACTAGCTAAGGACCTTATTCACACAAAACTGCTAATTGTAGTTCAGCTTCATAGAAGGTTGAAGCTGCTGGCTGAGTTTTTTGGTCAGGTAAGTTTGACAGCATGGAGATGGTTTTATCACAAATATCTACACACTGGTTGGTGAAATTTACTCCCTTTTTTGTTTTTTGTTGTTTAAAGCTGATCCTAGGTGATCTAACCCTTCCAATTTCCTCAGTGTTCTCCATGATATGAAAAAGAAATGGGACTCCTGGGAAATGCTCCAGAATTCCAAAGCAGCTTAATGTCTGCTTTGGAATCTAATTTCCTGACTATAGAAATCACAGGCCAAGGAGATTCCTCAGCATGTTACTGGTCTGGGGGAGGAAAGGCACAAAGTGAAAAAGATCCTACTTTTCTCTCTAATATAGATGGTTTCTGTTTGTGTGCTTGAAAGGTCTGTTTCAGCCACATCTCTGGTTTTTGAGTTTTTTACAAATGTGTTCTTGTCTGTGGATAGTTACTAATCCATATTTCTTAAGGGAGATGAAAGCCAGATACCAATTAGTCCTTTATCTTGCTGTCATCACTTCCAAAATTGTTTTTTGAACATCTGCATTGGGTTGGGCATTGTGTCAAGGATTGGGAAGATACCATTGATAAAAAAAATAGGCAAAATGTCACAACTCTTATATTTACATTCCATTATGGAGAAGAAATAATAAAATCATTGTAAAATATGAGAAATGGTTAATGCTGTGAATAAAAGTAAAACAGGGTAAGGAACATATGATAATTTAACATTGACTTCTGAAATAAGACTTCTCTGATAATCAAATAATGGGGAAGAGACCTAAATGAATTGAAGAAATAAGCCATAACTTATCTGGTGAAAGACATTGTCACACTGAGAGAATAAAAATTCAGTAATATTTACTGACATGTCCAATAAATTTATATTTCATTCTCTTGCATTTTATACTAATCTATATTATTTTTATCTCTTTATTTTAAAAACATTTTACTTTGTGGTCTATTTCAATATAACCAATTCTGTATGTTTGTTCAGTTATCTTTTTTTTTTTTTTGTTACATAAATTACTTATTTTATTTGGGATTATACTTAGATAAGAAAAAGGAAAAATAGGTAAAACCATATAATTCATACTGCTTAATTATAGTATCAAATTTCCAGACTTTTCCCCAAAATCTATCAATACACTTATAGGTATCATTTAATAATAAATATTAGTAACATAATTTGTATATTTGGGTACATACATCAGTGTTAAGCTTCTAAACATATTCTAAATTAATATATGTATAATTATATTTGAATCATTTATTTTTATTAACTTATATCCAATTTCTTTTTTTTAATAAATTTATTTTTTATTGGTGTTCAATTTACCAACATACAGAACAACACCCAGTGTGTTCAGTTATCTTTTAACAACACATTCATAGGGTGTAAACTGTACTTTATAAATAGTAACATATCCTTTTCTAAATTTCTCTTTATACAGTATATACTGGCTCCCTAACATAAGCAAGATAAAATACATTTAAAATATTTTTCTTTTTTAATCATCCAATCCAACTTAATATTTCTTACTGTTTATTACTGTATCTTTAAATATGCTTCATCTTTCACTACTTGATTTATTAACCTTAAACGTTTTGTTATTGCCATATGCTAACCATGAAACAACATTTCAGTTTAATCTCTATTATTTTCTTCAGTTTCATTCCATACTCAAGCCAATTCCTGTTTCACATATATCTGTTGTATGACCATCACCTCTTCTTGACAAGTCATGAAATCTCTGAATACTGTATTTCAGCTCATGATTTTCTACCATTGTCAAAATTACTTTATTAAGAATATGTTCTGGTTGTAAATAAAGCTTCAGCATCGTATTATGATTTAAACCTGGTTTATGGCAACAGATTTCAGATCAATTTTTTCTTCTAAAAATTTGCCTTTTTTTAAATTTATTTTTTATTGGTGTTCAATTTGCCAACATATAGAATAAAACCCAGTGCTCGTCCCATCAAGTGCCCCCTCAGTGCCTGTCACCCAGTCACCCCCAACCCCTACCCACCTCCCTTTCTACAACCCCTTGTTCATTTCCCAGAGTTAGGAGTCTCTCATGTTCTGCCTCCCTTTCCGAGATTTCCCACTCATTTTCTCTCCTTTCCCCTTTATTCCCTTTCACTATTTTTTATATTCCCCAAATGAATGAGACCATATGATGTTTGTCCTTTTCCAATTGACTTATTTCACTCAGCATAATACCCTCCAGTTCCATCCACGTCGAAGCAAATGGTGGGTATTTGTCGTTTCTAATGGCTGAGAAATATTCCATTGTATACATAGACCACATCTTCTTTATCCATTCATCTTTTGATGGACACCGAGGCTCCTTCCACAGTTTGGCTATTGTGGACATTGCTGCTATAAACATCGGGGTGCAGGTGTCCTGGCATTTCACTGCATCTGAATCTTTGGGGTAAATCCCCAACAGTGCAATTACTGGGTCATAGGGCAGGTCTATTTTTAACTCTTTGAGGAACCTCCACACAGTTTTCCAGAGTGGCTGCACCAGTTCACATTCCCACCAACAGTGGAAGAGGGTTCCCCTTTCTCCACATCCTCTCCAACATTTGTGGTTTCCTGCCTTGTTAATTTTCCCCATTCTCACTGGTGTGAGGTGGTATCTCATTGTGGTTTTGATTTGTATTTCCCTGATGGCAAGTGATGCAGAGCATTTTCTCATGTGCATGTTGGCCATGTCTATGTCTTCCTCTGTGAGATCTCTGTTCAGGTCTTTTGCCCATTTCATGATTGGATTGTTTGTTTCTTTGCTGTTGAGTTTAATAAGTTCTTTATAGATCTTGGATACTAGTCCTTTATCTGATACATCATTTAAATTTGCCTTTTTTTTTTAGTTTCCTTTTCTCTATAGTATTTTTAGAAAGAAAATAAATTTTCAAGTGTTTTATTTAAAGATTTAATTTTCTTTTACAGTTGTTACCAGTTAGATTCCATAAGATTGAGGGCATAAAGCATCCTTCCACACTTCTCAAGCTCTACCAGTGTGTTATTTGCATGTCTACAATTTTCTCATGTCTTCTTTCTTTTTCTTTTTTTAAATTTCAACATAGTTTACAAACTATATTATATTAGTTTCAGGTGGGCAACATAGTGATTCTACAAATTTATACCGAATGCTTTACTTAACACAGATTTAACTACTCTGTCACATTACAATCTATTGCAAAATCATTGACCATATTCCTTATGCCGTGCCTTTTATTCTCATGACTTATTCATTTCACAACTGAAGGACTGTATCTCCCATTCCTCTTCATTCCATTTGCCAATTTCTCATGTGTCTCTCCCTGGTAGCTATAGTTTTTTCTCTGTATTTACAGATCTGATTTTATTTTTTCTTTGTTTATTCATTTATTTTTAGATTCTACCCGCATACAAATGAAGTCATGGTTTAGTCTTTCTCAGTCTGAGTTATTTCACTTAGCATTATATCCTCCAGATCTGTTTATGCTATTGCAAATGACGTGATTTTGTCCTTTTATGACTGCATAATATTCCCTTCTGTGTGTGTGTGTGTGTGTGTGTGTATGCATGTGCCATATTGTCCTTATCCGTGTCTCTATTGATGGGCACTTAGTTTGCTTCTATATCTTGGTTATTGGAAGTAATGTTCAATAAAAATGCTGTTTTCCCCAGTGATGGTATCAATTTGCATTCCCACCCATGGTGTACAAGGATTCCTTTTACTCCACATATTTACCAACACTAGTTTCTTCTCTGTTGTTTTCCCAGCAGAACCTGTCGTTTTTTGACTGTATATTTTTGTCTCCTTTGGTCATAGAATAATTAATCATATAATTGTGGATTTATTTCTGGTCTCTCTATTCTGTGCCATTGATCTATGGCTCTGTTTTTGTGCAGCACCATACTGTATTAATTACTATACCTTTGTGGCATGTCTTGAATTGTGAACCTGTGATATCTCCAACTATGTTTTTATTCCTCAGGACTGTTTTTTACTATTTATGGTCTTTTTCATTTCCATACAAATTCAGTATTATTTGCTCTAGTTTGTGAAAAATGTTGGTATTTTTATAGGGATTGTATTGAATATGTACACTGTTTTAGGCAATATGGACTTTTTAACAATATTCTTCCTGCGAGCAGGAATTTCTTTCCGTTTATTTGTGTCATATTCTATTTCTTTCATCAGTTTCAGAGTATGATCTTTCACTCTCTTGATTAAGTTCATTTTAGGTCTTCTATTATTATTGTGCAGTGACAAATGGAGTTATTATTTTTTTATTTATCTTTCTGCTACTTTGCTATTACTGTTAGAAACTATCATTTTCTGGGTATTAATTTTGTATCCTGAAATTTTACTGAATTCACTTGTTATTTCTAGTATTTTTAAAATATTTTTCTATATATAATATGTCATCTGCAAAGAGTGACAGTTTAACTTTTTCTATGCCAATGTGGATGCCTCTAATTTCTTTTTCTAGTTTGATTGCTGCAGTTAACTTTCAGTAATATGTTGAGTAAAAGTCATGTCACTTATTACCTTATTATCCCTTGCCTTCTCGGCTCCATCACCTCCTCCCCAGGCACTGTTCAAACCTTCCTCTCTGTGCATCTTCTGAATATTCTTTGCCTTTTGTCTATCAGACTTGTGCACAGGTATTCACACTAATTTTTTTTAAAAAACTTTTTGTACGGAAAAGTATTCTCTGATTTTTGGGGATGTTGCCTTTATCAGTGACCTTGAGTGTATCGTCTTTTCAGGACCTCTGTTTCCATTCTTGGTTTTCAGCACAAATTCTGATGAGTCTCAGTACCTTTTTCCCTCTATTACATGTCATGTATTTGCTGGCTTTTCTTTGTCTCCTGATTATAATGAAAGTGTTGTTTGAAGTTTCTTGTGTTACTCCTTGTCCTGGATGTTTCGTATATATTTAAAAATTAAAAATAGAAATAATAAGATGAGAAAATTAAATAAAGGTGTATACTAGCACACATAATTTCCTTACTTATCTAATTTCCTATTAGATAAGTTTTACTCAGTTTGCCTCTGTGAAGGGTTAAGGGTGCAATGGACTTTTAGTTAGGGGACTCCTGCAGAGCTCCAAATAGTAGATGACGGTGACTAGGAGAGAGAAGTGATGACTGCGATGAGAAAACATTGACAAATATACATACATATATGCACCTATATATGTATATATACATATAATTTAAAGAAAAATTTTTCTGAGTAATGATGAGTTAGCATGTATAGCCTTCCTTTGCCTGTGAATTCTCTTTCCCACTATTCTCTTATTAGCAAAACTAGTAACTAAAATAATAAGCCTTGAACAAAATACCTGTAGGATCAAAGATTTTTTCCCTCTTTCCTCTAAAATATTCTATCTCAAAAAATTTTATTATGCTATCTTGATCCCAGAGGAATTTTGTACCATTTGTTTGTGCCTTACTTTAGCTAAGAAATTGATGCTACAAAGCTTCTGAAACCGGATAAATATTTTAATAAATTTATTTTTTTATTGGTGTACAATTTGCCAACATACAGAATAACACCCAGTGCTCATCCTGTCAAGTGCCCACCGCATGACCTGCCACTCAGTCACCCCAAACCCTACCCGCCTCCCTTCCACCACCCCTAGTTTGTTTCCCAGAGGTAGGAAACTTTCATGTTCTGTCTCACTTTCTGATATTTCCCACTTATTTTTCTCCTTTCCCCTTTATTCCTTTCACTATTTTGTATATTCCCCAAATGAATGAGACCATATAATGTTTGTCTTTCTCCGATTGACTTATTTAACTCAGCAAAATACCCACTGGTTCCATCCACGTTGAAGCAAATGGTGGGTATTTGACTCTTCTAATGGCTGAGTAATATTCCATTATATACATAGACCATATATTCTTTATCCATTCATCTTTCGATGGACACTGAGGCTCCTTCCACAGTTTGCTTATAGTAGACATTGCTGCTATAAACATCGGGGTGCAGTGTCGTGGCATTTCATTGCATCTGTATCTTTGGGGTAAAACCCCAGCAGTGCAATTGCTGGGTCCTAGGGCAGGTCTATTTTTAACTCTTTGAGGAACCTCCACACAGTTTTCCAGAGTGGCTGCCCCAGTTCACATTCCCACCAACAGTGCAAGAGGTTTCCCTTTCTCCACATCCTCTCCAACATTTGTGGTTTCCTGCCTTGTTAATTTTCCCCATTCTCACACGTGTAAGGTGGCATCTCATTGTGGTTTTGATTTGTATTTCCCTGATGGCAAGTGATGCAGAGCATTTTCTCATGTGCTGACCATGCGTATGTCATCCACTGTGAGATTTCTGTTCATGTCTTTTGCCCATTTCATGATTGGATTCTTTGTTTCTTTGCTGTTGAGTTTAATAAGTTCTTTATAGATCTTGGAAACTAGCCCTTTATCTGAAACGTCATTTGCAAATATCTTCTCCCATTCTGTAGGTTGTCTTTGAGTTTTGTTGACTGTATCCTTTGCTGTGCAAAAGCTTCTTATCTTGATGAAGTCCCAATAGTTCATTTTGGCCTTTGTTTCTTTTGCCTTCATGGATATATCTTGAAAGAAGTTACTGTGGCCGAGTTCAAAAAGGGTGTTGCCAGTGTTCTCCTCTAGGATTTTGATGGAATCTTGTCTCACATTTAGATTTTTCATCCATTTTGAGTTAATCTTTGTGTATGGTGCAAGAGAGTGGTCTAGTTTCATTCTTCTGCATGTGGATGTCCAATTTTCCAAGCACTATTTATTGAAGAGACTGTCTTTTTCCAGGGGACAGTCTTCCCTCCTTTATCGAATATTAGTTGACCATAAAGTTGAGGGGCCACTTCTGCATTCTCTATTATTTTCTATTGATCTATGTGCCTGTTTTTGTGCCAGTACCACACTGTCTTGATGACCACAGCTATGTAGTACAACCTGAAATCTGGCATAGTGATGCTCCCAGGTATGGTTTTCATTCTTAATATTGCCCTGGGTATTTGGTGAGTTTTCTGATTCCACACAAATCTTAAAGTAATTTGTTCCAACACTGTAAAGAAAGTCCAAAGTATTTTGATAGGGATTGCATTAAATGTGTAAATGGCCCTGGGTAACATTGACATTTTCACAATATTAATTCTTCCAATCCATGAGCATGGAATATTTTTCCATCTCTTTGTGTCTTCCTCTATCTCTTTCAGAAGTGTTCTGTAGTTTTTAGGGTATAGATCCTTTACCTCTTTGGTTTGGTTTATTCCTAGGTATCTTATGCTTTTGGGTGCAATTGTAAATGGGATTGACTCCTTAATTTCTCTTTCTTCAGGCTCACTGTTAGTGTCTAGAAAAGCCACTGACTTCTGGGCATTGATTTTGTATCCTGCCACGCTACCAAATTGCTATATGAGTTCTAGCAATCTTGGGGTGGAGGCTTTTGGGTTTTCTATGTAGAGTATCGTGTCATCGGCGAAGAGGGAGAGTTTGACTTCTTCTTTGCCAATTTGAATGCCTTTAATGTCTTTTTGTTATCTGATTGCTAAGGCTAGGACTTCTAGTAGTATGTTGAATAGCAGTGGTTACAGTGGACATCCCTGTCTTGTTCCTGATCTTAGGGGAAAAGCTCCCAGTGCTTCCCCATTGAGAATGATATTTGCTGTGGGTTTTTCATAGATGGCTCTTAAGATGTTGAGGAATGTTCCCTCTATCCCTACACTCTGAAGAGTTTTGATCAGGAATGCATGCTGTATTTTGTCAAATGCTTTCTCTGCATCTATTGAGAGGATCATATGGTTCTTGGTTTTTCTCTTGCTGATATGGTGAATCACATTGATTGTATTACAAGTGTTGAACCAGCCTTGCATCCCGGGAATAAATCCTACTTGGTCAAGGTTAATAATCTTCTTAATGTACTGTTGGATCCTATTAGCTAGTATCCTGTTGAGAATTTTTGCATCCATGTTCATCAGGGATACTGGTCTATAATTGTCCTTTTTGGTGGGGTCTTTGTCTGGTTTTGGAATTAAGGTGATGCTGGACTCATAGAACAAATTTGGAAGTATTCCATCTCTTTCTATCTTTCCAAACAGCTTTAGTAAATAGGTATGGTTTCTTCTTTAAATGTTTGATAGAATTCCCCTGGGAACCATCTGGCCCTGGGCTTTTGTGTCTTGGGAGGTTTTTGATGACTGCTTTAATTTCCTCCCCGGTGATTGGCCTGTTCAAGTTTTCTATTTCTTCCTGTTCCAGTTTCGGTGGTTTGTGGCTTTCCAAGAATGCGTCCATTAATTCTAGATTGCCTAATTTATTGGCTTATAGCTGTTCATAATATGTTTTTAAAATCGTTGGTATTTCCTTGGTGTTGGTAGTGATCTCTCCTTTCTCATTCATGATTAATTTGAGTCTTCTTTCTCTTCCTTTTAATAAGGCTGGCTAATGGTTTATGTATCTTATTAATTCTTTCAACGAACCAACTCCTGGTTTTGTTGATCTGTTCCACAGTTCTTCTGGTCTCGATTTCATTGCGTTCTGCTCGAATCTTTATTAACTCTCTTCTTCTGCTGGGTGTAGGATCTATTTGATGTTTTTTTCTCTAGCTCCCTTAGGTGTAAGGTTAGCTTTTGTATTTGAGTTCTTTCCAGTGTTTGGATGGACGCTTGTATTGCGATGTATTTCCCCCTCAGGACTGCTTTTGCTGCATCCCAAAGATTTTTAATGGTTGTATCTTCATTCTCATTAGTTTCCATGAATCTTTTTAATTCTTCCTTAATTTCCTGGTTGACCCTTTCATCTTTCAGCAGGATGGTCCTTAACCTCCACGTGTTTGAAGTCCTTTCAAACTTCTTCTTGTGATTTAATTCTAAATTCCAGGCATTATGGTCTGAGAATATGCACGGGATGATCCCAATCTTTTGGTATTGGTTAAGACCTGATTTGTGACCCAGTATGTGGTCTATTCTAGAGAAAGTTCCATGTGCACTGGAGAAGAATGTGTATTCAATTGCGTTTGGACGTAAAGTTCTGTAGATATCTGTGAAATCCATCTGGTCCAGTGTATCATTTGAAGCTCTTGATTCTTTGGAGATGTTGCACTTAGAAGACCTATCGAGTGTAGACAGCACCAAATTGAAGTCACCGATTATAAGTGTATTATTATCTAAGCATGTCTTAACTTTGGTTCTTAATTGATTGATATATTTGGCAGCTCTCACATTCGGGGCATATATATTGAGGATTGTTAAGTCCTCTTGTTGAATAGATCCATTAAGTATGATATAGTGTCCCTCTTCATCTCTCACTACAGTCTTTGGGGTAAATTTTAGTTTATCTGACATAAGGATGGCTACCCCTGCTTTCTTTTGAGGACCATAGGAATGGTACATGTTTCTCCAACCTTTTATTTTCAGGCTGTAGGTGTCCTTCTGTCTAAAATGAGTCTCTTGTAGACAGCAAATAGATAGGTCCTGCTTTTTTATCCAGTCTGACACCCTGCGCCTTTTGATGGGGCCATTAAGCCCATTCAGGATCAGAGTTACTATTGAAAGATATGAGATTAGTGTCATCATCATGCCTATTCAGTCCCTGTTTTTGTGGATTGTTCCATTGGCCTTCTTCTTAGAGAGGAATTTGAAGATTCCCCCTTAAAATTTCTCGCAGAGCTAGTTTGGTGGTCACATATTCTATCAGTTCCTCTCAATCATGGAAGCTCTTTATCTCCTTCTATTCTGAATGAGAGCCTTGCTGGATACATTATTCTTGGGTGCATGTTTTTCTCATTTAGGACCCTGAATATATCCTTCCAGCCCTTTCTGGCCTGCCAGGTCTCTGTGGAGAGGTCTGGTGTTAATCTGATATTTCTCCCATATAAGTTAGGGATCTCTTGTCTCTTGCTGCTTTAAGGATCTTCTATTTATTTTCGGAATTTGCAGGTTTCATTATTAAGTGTCGAGGTGTTGAATGGTTTTTATTGATTTTAGTGGGGATCTCTCTAATTCCTGGATCTGAATGCCTGTTTCCCTTCCCATATTAGGAAAGTTTTCAGCTATGATTTGTTCAAATATATATTCTAGACCTCTGTCCATTTCCGCACCCTCTGGAACCCCAATTAAACGTAGATTTTTCTTCCACTGGTTGTCACTTATTTCCCTTAATCTACCCTCATGATCTTTTAATTGTCTCTTTTTTCCTCAGTTTCCCTCTTTGACATCAACTTGTCTTCTATGTCACTCACTTGTTCTTCCACCTCGTTAACCCTTGTCGTTAGGACCTCTAGTTTGGACGGCATCTCATTTAATTGATTTTTAATTTCTGCCTGATTAGATCTAAATTCTGCAGTCATGAAGTCTCTTGAGTCTTTTATGCTTTTTTCTAGAGGCACCAGTAGCTTTATAATACTGCTTCTGAACTGGCTTTCTGACACTGAATTGTAATCCAAATTTTGTAACTCTGTGGGAGAGAGGACTGTATCTGATTCCTTCTTTTGAGGTGAGGTTTTCCTTCTAGTCATTTTGCTCTGTGCAGAGTGGCCAAAAACAAGTTGTATTGGGAAATGGGGAAAAAGAGAGAAGAAAAAGAAAAAAAAGAAAAAAAAAAAGGTGGGGGGGTAAGCAAGAAAAATCAAAAGCAAAAAAGAAAAAAAAACTAGGGGGAGTATCCTCTGATTCTCTATACTGTAAGTCCCTCGACTTCCCCTGGAACTTTCCAGTGCTGCTTGGTTGATAATTTGTTTTTCCCCTGTCCCTCTAGCTGGTCTTCTGGGGGAGGGGCCTGTTGTGCTGATTTTCAGGTGTTAGCACTTGGGGGAGCTGCTCTGCCCCCTGCCTGGTGCAGGGCTCAGTGGGGGTTGTTTACCCCATGAGGCCCCAGGAGGAACAACCCCAGTGGCGGAGGCAGCTCTGGAGCCCTGGAGTCAGCTCCCGCAGTAACTCCGGAGCTCTCGGTCTGCAGGGCCTGGAGGCTCCGGGGCGGGGCCGCTGATCTGCTCACCTCGGGGCAGGAGCGTCCTTGCTGTCCTGGGCCCTCCCGGCCTCTGCCTGTCCCGGGGGAGGCTGGATCCTGGGCTGTGTCCTGGCGCAGCTGTGCTCCGGCGCCTACGCTGTTGGATTCACGCTCCCGCCCCGCAGCCCCCTCCGCGGAGCCGCCCCCGAGCCCCCCGCGAGCTGCTCCCGCCCCGCAGCCCCCTCCGCGGACCCGCCCCCGAGCCCCCCGAGCTGCTCCCAGCCCGCAGCCCCATCCCCGGAGCCGCCCCCGATCCCCCCGCCCCCCCCCCCCGAGCTACTCCGGTTCCCGCCGTGCGCGCTGCAGCTCTTAGGGAGCTCGGCGCACTCTCCCGGGGCGCAGGTGTCTGTTAGTGTCCCCAGGGAGCCCGAGGGCATCCCCGCCCTCCTGGGTCCTGCTCTAACTCCCTGCGAGCCCCTTTCAGCCCGGGAAGGTTGGTGCAGCTCCTGTTTCTCCGGGACGGGGCTCTCCTGTCCTGGGGACACTCGCCCCAGCCTCAGCCTGGCTCCTCGCGGGGCCCCTCCCCCTTGGATGCCTTTTGTTTCTTTATTTATTTTTTCCCGTCTTCCTACCTTGATAGAAGCATGAACTCTTCTCACTGTAGCATTCCAGCTGTTCTCTCTTTAAATCTCAGGCCAAATTCATCGATTTTCAGGATGATTTGAAGGTTATCTAGGTAATTCGGTGGGAACAGGTGATTTGGGGACCCTACTCATCCACCATCTTGTCCCGCCTACCTAGATAACATTCAAATCACCCTGAAAATCTATGAATTCGGCCTGAGATTTAAAGAGAGAACAGCTGGAATACTATAGTGAAAAGAGTTTGTGCGTCTATCAAGTACAACTTGTTTTTGGCCACTCTGCACTGAGCAAAATGACTAGAAGGAAAACCTCACCTCAAAAGAAAGAATCAGAAACAGTCCTCTCTCCCACAGAGTTACAAAATTTGGATTACAATTCAATGTCAGAAAGCCAACCCAGAAGCATAATTATAAAGCTACTGGTGGCTCTAGAAAAAAGCATAAAGTATTCAAGAGACTTCATGACTGCAGAATATAGATCTAATCAGGCAGAAATTAAAAATCAATTAAAAGAGATGCCGTCCAAACTAGAGGCCCTAACGACGAGGGTTAACAAGGTAGAACAATGAGTGACTGACATAGAAGAGAAGTAGATGGCAAGAAAGGAAACTGAGGAAAAAAGAGAAAAACAATGAAAATATCATGAGGATGGTTTAAGGGAAATAAATGATGGCCTCAGAAGGAAAAATCTACGTTTAATTGGAGTTCCTGAGGGCGTCAAAAGGGACAGAGGTCCAGAATGTGTATTTGAACAAATCAGACCTGAGAACTTCCCTAATTTGGGGAGGGAAACAGGCATTCAGATTCAGGAAATAGCTAGATCACCCCGTAAAATCAATAAAAACTGCTCAACACCTCAACATTTAATAGTGAAACTTGCAAATTCCAAAGATAAACAGAAGATCCTTAAAGCAGCAAGAGACAAGAGATCTCTAACTTATATGAAGAGAAATATTAGATTAACAGCAGACCTCTCCACAGAGACGTGGTAGGCCAGAAAGGGCTGGCAGGATATATTCAGGGTCCCAAATGAGAAGAACATGCAGCAGAGTACTGTATCCAACAAGGCTTTCATTCAGAATAGAAGGAGACATAAAGAGCTTCCAAGATAGGCAGAAACTGAAAGAATATGTGACCTCCAAACCAGCTCTGCAAGAAATACTAAGAGGGATTCTGTAATAGAAAGAGGAAGTCCAAGGTAACAATCCACAAAAACAGGGACTGAATAGGTATCATGATGACACTAAATTCATGTCTCTCAATAGTAACTCTCAACGTGAATAGGTTTAATGACCCCATCAAAAGACACAGGGTTTCAAACTGGATAAAAAAGCAGGACCCATCTATTTGCTGTCTACAAAAGACTCATTTTAGACATAAGGACACCGACAGCCTGAAAATAAAAGGTTGGAGAAACATGTACCATTCCAATGGTCCTCAAAAGAAAGCAGGGGTAGCCATCCTTATATCAGATAAACTAAAATTTCCCTGAAGACTGTCGTAAGAGATGAAGAGGGACACTATATCATACTTAAAGGATCTATCAAACAAGAGGACTTAACAATCCTCAATATATATGCCCCAAATGTGGGAGCTGCCAAATATATCAATCAATTAATAACCAAAGTTAAGACACACTTAGATAATAATACACTTATACTTGGAAACTTGAATGTAGCACTTTCTATCATCCATAGGTCTTCTAAGCACAACATCTCCAAAGAAACAAAAGCTTTAAATGGTACACTGGACCAGATGGATTTCACAGATATCTGTAGAACTTTACATCCAAATGAAACTGAATACACATTCTTCTCAAGTGCACATGGAACTTTCTCCAGAATAGACCACATATTGGGTCACAAATCAGGTCTGAACCGATACCAAAAGATTAGGATCGTCCCCTGCATATTTTCAGACCATAATGCTTTGAAATTAGAACTAAATCGCAAGAAGTTTGGAAGGATTTCAAACACGTGGATATTAAGGACCATCCTGCTAAAAGATAAAGAGTCAACCAGGAAATTAGAGAGGAATTAAAAGATTCAAGGACACTAATGAGAATGGAGATACAACTGTTGAAAATCTTTGGCATACAGCAAAAGCAGTCCTGAGGGGGAAAGACATCGCAATACAAGCATCCCTCAAAAATTGTAAAAAACTCAAATACAGAAGCTAACCCTACACTTATAGGAGCTTGAGAAAAAACAGCAAATAGATCCTACACCCAGCAGAAGGAGAGAGTTAATTAAGATTCGAGCAGAACTTAACGAAATCGAGACCAGAAGAACTGTGAAACAAATCAACAAAACCAGGAGTTGGTTCTTTGAAAGAATTAATAAGATAGATAAACCATTAGCCAGCCTTACTAAAAAGAAGAGAGAAAAAAAATAAATAAATAATAAAATTAAAATTAATAAAGTTTTGCAATATTATCAATTTTAGTAATAAAATATATAATATATGCCATATACATAAAATAATAATATCAATTATAGTAATAAACAGTAACCTACTTCAACCACATGAAACAAAAGAATTGTTAGGTAACGTTTGCTTCCTAACTTCTTTTCACCACAGGATGTAAGCGTATCCTGTTTGAAAATAAGAGAATTTTTCTTTGCTGTATTTGTTTAATCTTTTTTTATAGGAAAATAAAAAAACAAGATTTGGTGTATATAGTAAATAATTATAAACAGTATGTAGTAATGTATCCAAGATAATAAATATTTACTTTAAGAAATTATGATAGTTTAATTTAATGACCACATATTTAATATTTATACCCATTGTAAATAATAAATATGGGGATTTTTGTTAACATACAGATGACAGGTATGAATTTCAGGATTAAAGTAGGTCTTTTAGCATTACCAAGTTGTTTCTCCTAGTATAGTCAGCAGTTAACAGTGATCACATTTGGATGAAGATAGTATAAAAATGTTATTTTTAAAATTTATGTATGACTTTATTTTTCAAATAGTATAACTAAAGCATAGTGT